>NC_133666.1:352599818-352868147 GCF_037893015.1 Macrotis lagotis
TGGGCAAGCCTCGTGCATGGACACATGCTTAGTCCATTCCATTTCATGAACCTGAAGCAAAAATTTTATCTTCCTTTAAAATCAGTCATTTCTTTTTCATCAGCAGTTCTTCTGGCCTCCTACTGAACCATCTCTGTGGACACAGGAATCCCAATGGCCCTTTGCTCTTCAATCCCCTCTAACTCAGGTCATTTGGCTGACTTACCTCTCATGACCTTCTTCTGCCTGGAGTGTTTTCAGTAGGGTTTCTTCTTCCCATAGCCAGTCTCATATTGTTTTTTCAGTTGGAGGAGGACCAAACTGATGTTCAGCAGCATGAATTCTATTCACTTTTGCAAACTGGATCATTTGAACTTGAATTCAGCACTGTATGAAAATCTTTTCTGAGTCATTTTTGGGCAGAACAGAGCAAATCATCACCTAATACACTGGTAACAAGTATGAATAATGCATGCAAAGACAAGAATTGAAAAGCAGAAAATACAAGTAAAAAAATCTACAACCATTGTATAATATGCTCCCAGGTTTTAGACCCCAATTTTGGGGGGGAAAGTACATGTCTTATACTTGAGGAAATATGGTAGATGAAGACAGGGAAAGTAAGAAAAGTAAAGAAATACGAAGTTCTTCAAAAGTCATAGACTTTTTATATTTGATACTTAAATTTATTGAATGAATGGATGATCTGTGCTTTATGAAAATCAACTTGATTGCTAGGTGGAAGACAGACTAGAGTGAAAAAAGACTTGAGGCAGGAAAACTCATCAGAAGGTTGGGTCTGTACCAGGTGGGTGGCAGTATTGGAGGAGAAGCAGAGCTGTGGTGAGAGATGTCAGAAGGCAAAACAAAGGACTTTGGACAGATTGGATGTTGGGGGTATGGTATGGTCACCTCAGTGATAAAGGAAGTTAAGAAGAAAAGAAGGGTTTGGGGAAGGAAGATACTGAGTATAGTTTTGAAAATGTTGAATTTAAGATATCTCTGAGATATCCAGGTAAAGATGTCCAGCAGGTAACTGGCAATGTAAAACTGTAGATCAAGAGAAAGGCAGGTAAAAAATGTGTATTGCCTGATTCCATGTATGAACAAAGACTTCAGATAGAAATACCTTCTGTATATATAGTGTATGAATTTCCCACATTTTTTTTTAGTTGGAGGCAGAGGAGATAGAAAGACCATGGGTTTGGGCACCCAAAGGCTTAGTTCTAATCCTTTATCTCTCACTTTCTGTTTATTGATCTTAGGCAAGTCATTTCTCTTTTGACCCTCAGTTTTCTCATCTGTAAAATAAGGAACTTAAACTAGATGGACTGAGAGGTCCCTCTCAGTGCTAAATCTTTGATCTGACATTCCAACCTAATCATTCAGTCTAGAGACCTAAGCTTTGTTTTTATGTTTTCTTAAGCTAAGAAATAATAATTCATAATTGCCAGCTAGCTTGTAAATCCCTCTTCATTCTTCATTACATTTTAATTCTATTTACAAATTAAACATTTCCTCTCCCATGAAAATAAACCTGTAGAGCAAACATTATAATTTCATCCCAAGGAAACATGCTCAAGGCTTTTTTTTTTCCAAATGAAGTCTTCAATCATGTAGGGGGAAAAAATCATTCTACAATTTATACAGAATAATTCTATTTACTTTTAGCCTCCCTCCAAAAGTGCATAACCATCTCTAAAAGTAGTTGTTCTTCACACACTGTTATCATACTCAGACTTAGGTGGTTTTTGAGAACCTCCAGAGACATTAGGGCCAATCCAGAAGATGCCTGAAGAAACAGATGTTACTTTATATCTTTTGGAAATCATACATTCTTACAGAAAACACATTAAACCTAAGCTAACCTCAGAACCAGCAAGAGTTCCTAAGAAGAACCTTTTTTTCAGGTTTCATCAGATCAAGGATAGGTGCTCCGTGGAATAGCCTTGGGCTGCCTCAATCTACTCTATCCCTTATTCTTAGACTGAGACTTTGGAGGCTCCATCTGGTAATTAAATGTGAAACAATTGGAATTAACAATAGGGTTAGCTGATTTATCGCTAGAAGTGTTCTAGCAAAGTTGAGATCACATGTGTCATACTAGAGGCCTTAAAACTCCCCTAGTGGGTCCTGAATCAGATTAAAATGTAATTTTAATTTATAATGTAATTTAAAATGTAATTGGTAAGCCAGGTGGCACAGTGGATAGAGCACTAGTCTTGGAGTCAGGAGGACAGGAGTTCAAATCCAACCTCTGACCCTTGACTTATAGTAGCTGTGTGACCTTGAGCAAGACACTTAACCCTTATAGCCTCGCACCCAGGGTCATCTCCAGTTACCCTGATTCCTATCTGGCCACTGGACCCAGATGACTCTGGATGAGAAAGTGAGGTATCACCCTCACTCAAATCCAATTCACCTGCTTGTCATGTTATCACCTCCCTGATGTTGTGGTGTTCTTTGAAAAAGAAGAACAAACATTAAACTGTATTTGGGAATTAACAAAATAAATAAAAATATAATGCAACACGTGGAATATTAATTTGTGATTTTCTAAGTTAGTATGATGTCTGCAAGTTTCTTTTTGAGTTTGACTTTACTGGCCTAGATGACTATCCCTCATGAATATTATAGGACTTCCTTTATTGGTGGGAAAAAGATGAAATCTTAAGACCTTATAGTTGTAATAGCCTATGATTCTATTCTCCACCCTCATAACTAAATCTTAATTGATTATCCCTTACCACCTCTTCATTCTCCTTTTTAAAAATATCACCATTTGTATGATTTTTTACATTATAAATTATAATTCTATGCAAAATTCTAATAAGATAATTGTTCTAATTTTAAAGTTAAAAGGTGATGTGGAAGAATTCACTATTTGCTATCAAAAAGTATTTGAGTGTCACGTAAAATTTTGAACTTTTTTTTTCCTGGAGCCCTGTCATAGAATTTTAGAAATGAAATTTAGAAATGTGTTCAGAACAACATATTCTGTGCATCTGTAACAACAACACAGAATAAGCTTTCTTGTTTTATTTCTTTCTGTACTTGAAAGATAAGAGGATGAATGTAGACCTGAAAGAAATCTGAACTCTGAAAAGTTCCCAATTACTTCTCTCAGTCTTTCCATATTGTGATACAATCCAAAAGAAGCCTAGGAAAAGTACTGAAGAAAAAAAAACCCAACAAACTTTCATTTAGTTCACATAGTCACATTTTGCAAGGATGATTTTGCCAATTTTTTCTGCCCTTAGAAATCATGCTGAGGATAAAGTAGCATTGAGTAGAATCTGAAGTGGCAAAGAAGGAAGGTAGTTTTATTAAAAATGCAAATTACAAATCTTGGACTTCTAATAGTTAAATATGGTATGATGGAGGAATTCTTTTGGTAATAAGACCTACCTAGGTTATGGGAAAAACCTGGAAAACGTCTGTTTTCTATTTGAGATCTCCCCAGGAGACAAGTATTGTGATCTTGCTTATTGGAGACATTAGTGATATGAGTAGGATGACTTATACACTGTACATTCATGTGTCAAGCAGAGATGGATTGTCTATGAATAGTTAGAGTCCTTTGTGAATTCAGATGGTTAGGAGGACTCTGAGCACTGCAAGTTTTGACCATTTCTATGTTTTTGCAAGCTCCAGTGACCATATGTTCTTAATTACTGGGTGAACTGATCTACACTGTAGTAGACTTCTACTTGAAGTCAGAGTTTTAAAGGGGGCACTTCTCTTTTTCCTTGTTTCATTTACTTCATCTTTGAAAGACAAAAGTCACTAATCCTTCACTGTAAGAATAATTAAGATAGCTTCTTAAGGAGTTCATATTATATATTCTGTAACACTAAACAGTAGTGAATTCTACTTTTGACACTCTTCCCATCTTCTTTTGTTTTTATTTCACCCTGCCAAGTGTCCAAGTACCATCTGGTTCTCTGTGATCCCTTACTAGCTTCCCAACATCAAAAATACGTGTGACCTCTTTCCTCAAGGACCTGCCATCTGTTATTATGGACCAAGCAGATAACTAATTGGTGCTGTTACCTATTCAAGATGAATAAGAGTGCATTTTAATAGAAATGCTTTGGAGACCATGTTCTAAACCAAAAAGATTTAGTCTAATCACAGGAGCATTGAACCAGAGTGGGAAGTGGGGGAAGTTTTATAAAGGCTAATGAGTTCTTTGGGCTACACCATTTAGTCCACACTCCTGTATCAAATGGTAATACATCTCTCTCTTTTTTTTTAATAATACAGTATCACACTAAAATCAGAAAGGAATTGCATTAATCTGGTTTGGGAATACTCTGGAGTGTTGTGGACTACATAAGCCCAATGGCATATTTGATACCTCTGCCCTAAAGTTTTTATATTAATACAATGCTTAAAAAATTCTGTAGGTATGTAGAGCTGGTAGATCTGTAAGCCAGGTCCACAAGGATTTATTAAGCATTTACTAGTGCCAAGCACTAGGAACACAAATGCAAGCAGAAAGACAGGCCCTGCCCTCAAGAAATTCACATTCCAATGTAAATTCTTTCTTTTTTACATACATCATGTTTAATATAGTTCTATATCAGTCATGTTGAGAAAGAAGAATTAAAACTAAGGGGGGGAAAATACTTGAAAAAGAAAAATATAAAAGAAGTTTCTAAAAATAAGCACAGTATACTTTGCTCTGCATTCAGACTCTGTAATTTTTTTCCTCTGGTTGTGGATGACATTTTCCATAATGGGTCTCAGGATTACCTTTGATCACTGAACTGCTAAGAAGAATTGCATCCATCATAGTTAATAATCTCGTGATGTTGCTGTTAAAGTAAACAATATTTTCCTGGTTCTGCACTTCAGGTAACATCAGTTTTATGCAAGTGTTTCCAGGCTTTTCTGAAGTCCACCTGCTCATGATTTCTTATAGACAATAGTGCTCCATCATTCATATACCATAACTTGTCAGTCATTCCCCAATTGATGGACATCCCTTCAGTTTTCAACTCTTTGCCACTATAGAAAGAGCTGCTATGAATATTTTTGTACATGTGGGTCTTTTTCTCCATTTTTATGATCTCTTTGGGATACAGATTAGTAGCGATATTGTTGTACCAAAGGAAATGCACAGTTTTATTTCCCTTTGGGCATAGTTCCAAACTACTCTCCAGAATGGTTGGATAAGTTCACAACTCCCCTGTCAGTGCATTGACCTGGTTTTCCTACATTCTCTAAAACATTAATCATTTTCCTTTTTTGTCATTTTAGCCAATCTGATGAGTATGAGCTGGTATGTTAGAGTTGTTTTAATTTGTATTTCTCTAATCGGTAACAATTTAGAGCATCTTTTCAAATCACTAGATAGTTTTAATTTCTTCATCTGAAAATTGCCTCTTTATATCCTTTGACCATTTCTGATGTACTTCTAATAGGGGAAGGTGACACTGAAAAGGGAACCAAAAATTGGTGGGTATTGGGAATGGAGAAAAAATTCTGCAGAAATGAGTCAGGAGTGCAGCAACAGAGTGAAATGAATTCATAGTTGGCCTGAGCTTCCTCCTTAAAATGGAGATTGTTTCTTAAAAACTAGCTAATCAGAAGAAAGATTACAGAGACAAGAGAGGGAACTTTGAGAAATAGTCAGAGAGTGAAGAAGGGCATATTAATTCTCCAATAAGCCAAAAGTTTGAGGCAGTATTTCCTAAGAAGGTGGTCATTTCTATCTTCTTAGAAAATACTGCCTCAAACTTTTGGTAACAGATTAAAAACTGAGCAGTAGATTGAAAAGATTTTTGAAAATAGAATTTAGCTTTCTGGACCATAGCTTTAAAATAAAAGAATAACTGACTCCTGACCAATGATAGAGTATACAGAAGAATTGATAACAGTGTATTTGATAAGTTGTAGTCTTACAAATCTAGTTAAAAGGAAATTATCCTGAGAAGAAAAGAGAGAGGGGAAATTTTTCTATACATATGCAACAAAACACACACCATAGAGTTCAATTGTTATCAAGTAAGTATTTTAGTAGAGAAATAAAGAAATTCACAATAAACATTGACAAAAAAAAGTAATGAACTCCATGGTTTCAGATGTCTTTACTCAAATATAGAATATGAAAAATAAACCAGTTGAACTATCACAACTCAACAGAGGAAAAATTTAACTTCACTAATCCATTGAGAATTGTTGAGGGGATTCATGACTAGAATATAATCTTTATTGAAAAGAAACAGAATAGGCAGCATTGTATATTAAGAAGATAACAAGAAACATAAATTATTGATTAGCAGATTTCAGATGGTTCCCTGAAAAAATGCACAAAGGAATTCAGTCTGTCCAAAAACAAACAGAAAACTTTTTGAGAACAAAATTATGAAGACACAAAGACAATTGTGTCAATCCATATTCCATAGTATACACATTTACAGAGTGTAGATTGCCGTATTTTTTGCTTCTTTTCAAATTTGAAGGACAGCAACTAGCTATTATTCTCTTGGTTCTGCTTAATTTTTTCCATATCAGTTCATATAAATCTTCCCATGATTTTATAATTTTTAAAACATCTTATGTGTACATTTGCAGACTATAATTCATTACATACATATACTGCAATTTGTTCAGTCATTACTCAATTGAAAGGAATCTATTTTATTTCCACATTCTTGATATACATGAAAATTTGGGGTTTTTATCATTGATTCAGACAGAGGCATTATCATATTTCAAGATGACAAAATTTTGAGAAGAATAAACAGTAAAGGGGCAGGTAGGTGGAGCCATGGATAGAGCACTGGCCCTGGAATCAGGAGGAACTCAGCTCAAATCAGGACTCAGACATTTAATAATTACCTAACTGTGTGACCTCAGGCAAGTCACTTAAACCTATTGCCTTTAATAAATAATTTTTTTAAAAAAAATAACTAGTGAATAGATTAAAAATATATTTTTTAAAATTTTATTTATTTAAAGTAATGAGATTAAGTGATTTGCCCAAAGTCAATTATTAAGTGATTTAAGCCAAATTTGAAATCAGGTCCTCCTAACTCCAGGGCCAGTGCTCTATTCACTGTGCCACCTAGCTGCCCCTTAAAAAAATGTCTTGATGGACTAGATCACTTGAACTGAGATGAAATTTAAGTGACTGATTTTTAAGTCTTACACTGGTGTTCAAAAAAATCAATTTCTTATGTATAAGATAGAGGATACATGATGAGATAGTAGTATATCTTTTAAAAATATGAAGATTTCATAATATTTTCATTGTGAATCAATTATGTGATAGGATAACCAATAATGCAATCTTATGCTACATCAATAGAAGCATGTGTTGAAGACTAAGAAAGTGATTACCCCTTTGAACCCTGACCTGGTCAGATTATACATATATACATATACATACACATATATGTATATGTCGGATTGTTCATTTTTCAGTTCAAGCTGCCACATTATACTTTCATGAGGAGTCCAATAACTATCTCCAGATATTTGAAGGATGACACATAAAAGAAGGATTAGACTTTATTTTTTATACTTTATCTCAGAAGTCAGAACCATTAAGTAAAAATTATAAAGAAGGAAATGTAGATTTTATGTTGCAACATTTTTCTAAAATAAAACTATCCAAAAGTAAAATGGGCTACTCTCCATAAAGGGGCATCATCATATAAAAAGGCTATCTTTCCAATTATCAGGAATGCTGACAAATGTATTCTTATTTAGCTATTCTGGTTCTGAACCCTTATACCCATTCACTAGCCTAAAGCTCTTTAGTGTGAATAATTAATCCCTTGACAGGGTTATATGTATTCAAATTCACAATGTGCAAAGCTCTAACTATGTAAAATAGGAAATTTGGTTCTGGTCTTACAGAACTATGCAGTGAGAATTCACTGGAGTCATTACTTGCACTAATCAAATCCTCTCTCTAACAAAATAATTGTTTTATAAGTTTGATTTCACGAAAGTATATCTTTCTGACATTAGAACAATTAAAAATCCTGTAGCAGAGTGGTATTGCTGCAAATGAACATTCATTTCCATACTTAACAACTAGAACTTTACATTAGTCCTCTGCCTTGCAAGTCTGTGTCTTATACATGGTAAAACACTCAAATATTTTACTCTGAATTTCATTGACTTGATCTCTATGTGTTGTTTACCCTATTTGAAGTAAACAAAGAAATCAGCAAGACATTGAGTTTAAAATATGTTTCTTTAAATCTGACTAGCCAGATCCCAGGTTACAGAGATGTTTCAGGAAAGAACATCTAGGTTAGAATTGGAGTTTGAGACATTTATTTATTGGAAAAATCCTTCAGTTTTTAACATATATATATATTTATATTTATATTTATATTTATATATCTTTATGTTGGCATTCCAAAATCAGAGATGACATTACTATTTGTATTACTCCCACATGTGTGAATTTGGCTCATGTATGAATAATACCTGTCATAGCATGTTTATTTATAAGATAGATACGGACAATCTTACCAGCCATTCCCATAAGTTTCCTTGCCTTTTCTGCTGACGTTTCCTATGTATTATAAAGCATGTGTTTCATTGATGCAAAGGCAAATCAGAAAATGCAGTTAAATTACTCTCAAGTTTAGGAACTAGATTATATCCAGGACACTGTTAATGAAAATTTAAATGGTGTTATTATTAATCTCTTGTACTCTCTTATCTTTTTTTTTCTCACTTGGTGCTTTATAGCCTTCTTTAAAATACCTTAAGTTGAAAACTCTGGTATAGAGTTAAAGTAAAGCTAAAATCCTTCCTAGTCATAAACTAGCAGGATATGGTAAATTTATTTTATAATTAGAAAAATTCTTTGTTATTAATCACAGATGTCTAAGACTTGGAAAGTAAGGGCTGGGAATAGAAATGTCTTCCTCCAACAGCTTCAGAGTTTTTGTGTATATTCTCTGAAACCTTATCCTTCAAGGCTGAAGGGCAGGGATCCCTGCTGCTTATCCTTTTTCCTCATTCTTTTTTCTCTTTTTCTTTATTTTTATTGTAGAATCTTAGCTTGGTCTCCCTGTGAACTCTAAAATGGTCTGTTTGGCTTTACTTCATGTAAAAATAGTATGGATTTTAATTGAAGCTCTTGAGACTTAGATCAACAGTTTGGAATAAAATTACTTTCTCATGTGTACACAAGTGTAATTTCTTTTTGGAAATGGGGATGGAATTCTGAGATTTATTCTGCCATTCATATGGGACATAACCTCAAATTATTAGTCAGAATGATGATTTAGGGGAGGTGAATCAATACTGACTCAAACTCAAGGATCCTGCTTGTCAAGAAATTCTGCCAACTTTTGAAGTGAGTCTAAATTGTACCTTTCCTCTTTCTGTTTCTGAAGTCAGTGGAATGCAGTATTAATGGTTTTTGCTGTACCTTAAAAACACAACACACACACACACACACACACACATTCAGAGGAAGTTAGCATGAAAAGCCTGTATATTTAAAATGGAAAGGATGAAAATTGAATTAATACCTATAATTGTGATTGGCTAACTAGGGTCAGATTCTTCTGTGAGCATTCCTAATAGACTTAGCAGTTATAGTGCAAATTTACGTACACAACACTCTAAAGAATCAAATATAAAATCCAGGTTTACTCCCCAAATTCTTATATCTCTCAAAGGAGTGCCATTCTACAAGAAACACTTAACTTGATTTAAAGATTGGGGAGGTATTTAATTTGTCTCTCTGTCATTTTAAGTGAAAAATATTTTCTTTTCTTGACTGAAATATTTTAATTGATACAAACCTGAAAATATTTTCATTGGTGTATTTTTTTCTAGCTTGTAAACTTCTTTGTCCTATCAGTTCTAAAACTCCTTTGTACCAGGTTGGTGAATTGAGTTGCTGAACTTGGAGTCAAAAAGACTTGAGTGCAAATTTGGCCTCAGAGATTTATCAATTATGTGACTCTGGACAAGTCACTTAACCATTTTTTTCCTTAATTCACTGGAGAGAAGGAAATAGCAAAGCATTCCAGAATCTTTACCAAGAAAACCACATGGTCAGTATTTGCATGTTATGGCCCACAGGGTCACAAGGATTCAGAAGTGACTGAGTAACCACAGGGAACAGCACTATTTTATGGTTGTCAATAGCCAAACTGTGACATGTTTTTCTGAGAGCTGGGAGAGATGTTTGCTTTCTATGTAGAATTGCCCTCTCTCCAAGTTCTGTGCCCTATTTTTTTCTTTATTTAACAATGAACTTTTCTTAAGATGGGGGAAAAAACCATAGGAAACAATTTTAACTTTTAATCTCTCATCTCAACTTGGTAGTTACCCATTACTGATAGCTTCTTTGTTGGTTGGGGTTTTAGGGGTTTTTTGGGGGAGCATTTGGTTTTTGCAAGGAGATGGGGTTAAGTGACTTGCCTAAGATCACATAGCTAGGTAAATTATTAAGTGTCTGAAATTAAAAATGTACTCAGGTCCTCCTGACTCCAGGGCCAGTGTTCTATCCACTGCAACACCTAGTTGCCCCTGATAGTTTCTTTCTTAATCATAAGTACGCAAATAAAGTTAAGTGATAGAGTATATATAATTATGTAGTTTAGTTCATTTTTTAAAATTTTATTTATTTAAGGTAATGGAGTTGGGTGACTTGCCCATGTAGTTTAGTTTAAAAAGTACCACATGAGAACCAAAACAGCAAAACATTTCATTTAGCATTGCAATGTTCCATGACCACATATGTTCACTGTAGTAAACCACTGACCTTGAACAGAACAGTGCCATTTCTGGTATTATGGTGGAACATTTAAGGTCATGAATATGTTTACTATATTTGAACTATCAGATGAAGAGGAAATGTCTCATGAACATAATTCCTGAAGTGCAGAGAACAAAAGCCTACACAACTAATTTCTTTTAGTGAATGCACCAGTTTATAGAAGCCATTATCAGCACCCTTCCCAAACAAGGCCAGACTAAAGACTACTGTGAGAATTTCTCTTATCTCTCATTCTGTATTGCATCTACGTCCAAATTGACATCCAAATGATATCAACCCATTTGGAATTAAAGTGAGATAATTATGGGTCCTGACAAAGAAGCAGACCCACAATGCACTCTTCATTCCAAAGAACTTCTCAGCTCTTCTCTCTAACTGCAAAGGCTGGCTGGTGAAAATGATTTCATGTCTGTTTTGCCATTGGGATCACATGGAGTCGACTTTATCTCTTCTATTGAAGTGACTTAATTGCCTTGTTTCGCCCACAAAGAAACATGTAAATAAATTCAGTGACACACTGAAAATGCATAATTGCCATCAGTTTCAAACCAAATTGGAGATAGTAATTTACAATTTTTAATGTTTTATAAGCTATGCAAATATCATCATAAGATTACAGTTAATTTTGTGATTATTTAATTAGTCAATTAATTAGATGATTGGGTGACTTCCATTAAAGTCCTAATCTAGTACCACTTTATGAAATGGAAATAACCCAAGGTTCCTGAAAGTATATCAGTGGAGCATAAAGGAACAGAATGGAACAAGCATTATTAAGTGCTTTAAGGTATTATTAAGGTACTTTGTTACATGTTTTATAAACATCTTCCCTGACATAATAATAGTTAATATTTACCATTTTAAGGTTTTCAATGTGCTTTATATTTATTATCTCATTTTAGCATAAAATCCTATAAGTTAGGAGCTATTATTAATCCCCATTTATGTATATTATTAAAATATTACATATGCATTATTTATGATTAGGAGATAATAATAGCTCTTATTTTTGTGAGGAATGCTGTGAAGATTGGATGACATAATAATTGTAAATCACTTGGCACAGTGCCTGGCATGAAATAGATATTATATAATTAATATCATTATATGACTTAAAAATGATATGTAAATGCCTCAACTTCTCAAAAATCTTTTGTGGTTCCTTATTACCTCTAGTATAAAATATGAAAATCCTTATCCCAGCATCAAAAGTTTTACAAAATCTGATAACTTTCAATTCATTTCCTCTTACTTCCCTTGTATACAATCTTTAAACCAGCCAAAATGGCCAAATATCTGCTTCCTTGTCAGAATATCCAGTGTCCCACTTCCATGATTTGTGCAGTCTGTATTTCATGTGAGGAATGTTCTTATCCCCCGTTTACTTGTGTCAAAGTACAGCTTAGGTGGTACACAAAAATCTTTCCTGATTTTCCCTCACTCCAAAATGTTAGTGTTCTCCACCTCTTGAAACTATTTGTATTTCTAAGTAAAATTTTCATTTACTTGTGTACATTTTATATCCCTTTCCCACTCTTCAGTGGAAACTATTTCATCTTTTGTCTTTATATCAACACCTCTACCTTCTACTTAGTAGATATTTAATAAATATTTGTTGAAATATGGAATAATGTAGAATTCAGATGTTTAAATAAATTCTGGAATGAATGCATGAATAATCAATTCTTTTGATAAAAGTTGCAAGCTAGCCACATTGATGCATAAATGGTTTACTTTATTTTTAACTAACTTTTGTTTATTTAATCCCCAGTTCTTTTGAGACCCAGTTCAATTGCCATGTCCTTCATGAAACTTTTCTTGACTTTCTACTTAAAAAAAAGATTAGATTCTTCCTTCCTCTGAATACACATAGCATTTGACTTTTAAATAACATTTTTCATGCTCTGCCTGATATGATTATTTGTGTGTTTATCTTTACTACTCCAAGAACAGAGGAATCTATGTTTCATTTCACTACCACCACCCCCAGTGCCTAGATCAGTGCCTTTTACCTAGTCATCTCTATAAATATTCTCTGAGTGAATTAATTAATGGATGTTCAGTCTATCATTTGAATAATTGAAATACTTTTTTTTCCCCTACTGCCATTTTAATTACCATCATATTTGACAAAATAAATCTCTAGGTGTTGGGATATTTTGTAAGACCTTTTTTTTTGGTTGTTATTTAATGGTGGAAAAAGAGTTGCCTCTTCACTGAATATGGCTTGGGTCTTGAAATCTCCAGATTTTAATTACTCATATTCTTAGAACCTCTATTAACAGAAAGCCAAGTAATAGCTTTACATGTACTGATGATGGAGCCTGAGAAAAAAAAAAAAGCTAGATTTTAAGCTTAACGGTGATCATCCTTAAAAATGCATCATCAGTTTATAGAAAATTATACCCTTTGCTGTTGAATGCTTCACTACATGATATTTCCTAGATTGTGAAAAAAAAAGGGGGAACCATTGTCTAGTCCCAATGTCTGGAATGTTGGTGGGAAACTGCTGTTGGTTCTATGTACATGTAATCACTAGATTGGGAATGGATTAACTTTCTTGCTTTTTCATTGAAGAACATAAAGCCCTCCACTGCAGAGGAGGTAAACACAACTAATCCAAGTAGTAGTGTAAAGGACTATTTTCAAAGACCTTTAAATAATTTACTCTTTTTTAAGAATTAAAAAAGATTAAAGAGGAAATATAGATGATTTTATTCTTTTTCACTGCCCCAGACCAACAAAGCTAAATTCTATTTGAGCTATGTCTAAAACCTTGATCTATAAATTAAAGAAAGAACCTTTCTGAGCTCCTTATTTTCAAATTGTAAAGGAACCAGGTAGAACTATTCATAAATTTTGTGGTATTTGATAAATTTGGAAAGTTTTTTGGTTGCAAAATCATTAGCGTATGAGATCTGATGAGATTATTTGCTATGATACATTCTTATGGTACTGAGAGTGTAAAAATTATCTAAGGATTTGTTACTTTTGCAAGTTTTGGGTTCTTTTTTGTTGGGTTTTTTTTCCCTTTTGAAGAGTATTGGCATTCTTGAGAAGAATATTATTCACTACTTATATGATGGTTTCAGAAGATTTTTCCCCCTTAATTTCTTCATACTCTGACATGAATTAAAGCAGAGTCAGTGTGGTACAGCACTGCCTCTGGAAATGGAAGACTTGGGGTTTAAATTCCCACCCTTGATACTACATGGGCAGTCTTAGACAATTCATTTTAACTTCCCTGAACCTGTTTCTTTATCTTATAAAATTAAGGTTGTACTCTAGACCCTTGATGCTCTGTTGTATGTGTTGAACTCCATTATGTTGAGGAGCATCTAGATGGTGTAATATGTAGAACACTGACCCTGAAATCAGGAGGACCTGAGTTCATATCTAGCCTCTGACTGTGGGCAAGTCACTTTAACCCTGACTGCCTCACATCCAGGGTCATCTGCAGTCATCCTGGCCACTGGAGTGAGACTGGTGACTTAGCACAGCTCAAATCCAATTAATTTGCTTGTCATGACATCTTCTCTCTGATGTCTTGGTATTCCTCAAAAATAACAAACATCACCATCTTCTTGACATATTGTACAAGTAAGTTTCATCATAAAATATGGTTAATTAATAAATCAAAATAGCCAAGCCATTTAGCTTCCCTTTGTTTTCTAAACTTTGGCTACAATCTTATTTGTTTAGTAATCTTTTAAATTCTGTTGATCACAAGGGAAACTGTGTCTAATAGATGTAAAATCAGACCCTACTCTTAAGAACACTATTGAAGGTGAGTACCATATTAATGAGTCAGTCAGCTATTAATATCCCTTCTTCAACCAGGTCAGACTAAGTTGCATAGCTTTTTATTTTTGTGATCATATTTATATTTTCTAGAACTTTTTTCTTTTCATTACTATGTTTGCAAAGAAAATGGACAGACCCAATGTATAAATAAATGGGTTGTAATATCTCTGTAACTATCTATCATTGTTCATTATCAGTTGAGTACCTGTTTTTTGTTGTTCATACTTTTAAATCAAGAAAAAGACAAGTTCCTAAGAATAGTATTTTTTTAATTGTGGGAAAGTAACATCTTGTTTGTCCTTATGTTTTCTTCCCAAATAGTATTTGGTTTGAACTTCTTTTCTTTCCAAGTCTACTTTTTTGCACCATGATTTTCACAACATTTCATTAAAACTCCAACTTCTTCATTTGCTCTTTCAGACTCTCTTTCTGTCTCAAGTAATGATGCCAGCCCTCCTGCTTCAGTAACATCACTCCAGCCCCATATGATTGGGGCACAGAGTTCTCCAGGTCCCAAGCGCCCAGGTAATACCCTGAGGAAGTGGCTTACCAGCCCTGTGAGGCGCCTCAGCAGTGGGAAGGCAGATGGTCATGTAAAAAAGCTTGCCCATAAGCATAAGAAGAGCAGAGAAGTCCGTAAGAGTGCGGATGCTGGCTCTCAGAAAGATTCGGATGACAGTGCTGCTACTCCACAAGATGAGACGATAGAAGAGGTTAGTATCCTGCTTTGAGCTATAGAGCAGCACTCAGATTTACCCTAGGAAATTAAAAGGCCTTAGATTCTTATTTAAAGTTGTGGTACAAATGTTTGTCTTATGATTGAATTACTTTGATTCTCTTCCCCTTTACATAATAGTACCCAAATCAGTTCTTCATTATATTCCTCCTGGTTTTCTACTGGTAGAGCCTAGGTGAGTGCAGTGTGAGCAAAGAACAGAGTGAGTATCCAAGCAGTTGCTGCCATTCACCATGTTCACAACCAATTACATGGTTTTTGCTGATAATAAAAGAGGCCAAGTAGCTTATTCCAATATATGCAACAACCATCATGTCTACCTTAGTAGTAATTCTAAATGCTGGTGTCCCTTTTATCCTCCCCAAATTTAGCACCCAGTTGGGGTTAGAAGTTGCTACACAGTCTTGCAGAAAATTTAGCAGTCTATCAGGGTTTATCATGTTTCCAGATTCCCCATAGCACTACCACATGCTGGCAGAATTTTTCAAAGAAAGTACTAAGTTTTATTTGCTTTGTGCTTTTTGGTTTTAATAGGAGGATGCATGGAATGTCTTCTTCCTGTTTTATTTTGTTTTCTCAACGTATATGCAATCCCATGGGGAGAAATATCCAATCAGTTTTCTGTGCTAGCCCAGTAGCAAACACTACATCATTCCCCTTCATGAAAAATAAACATACTTAAGTCAGGAGATTTCTCATTTCCCTTCCTCCTGAAAACCAAGAAACTCCACAGGAAAGAACAGTTAATACCTATTTAATCTAGTCCTGCCATCCTCGGCATTGGTGGCATCAATACTCCCTACCTTGGGAAATCTTGTTGTCATGGACAAAAAGATAATAATTATTATATGTGGTTTCCCAAATCCCTCATAAGCTTTAATGAAGAGGAAAGGATATAAGGGGTGTATCATTTAATTTCTTTTTTGTACATATGTACTTTCTGCTGTAGATTTTTCCCATATGTGTAATTATATCATTGACTTTGAATAGTGCTTGTGTTTCTTTAAATACTTGTCTCTCTTATAAATTCACTTACCAATTAAAATAAATAAATTCACTTACCAATTATGTCTGCCTAGTAGCCTATAAAGACCTAATTTTGCAAAGTTTAAGACAATGATAATTTATATTCCCAATATGTAGTCTTTACTATATTTTTTCCTCTCCAGTCAATATTAATATTTCCATGAAATTTTAGCCTAACAAGGTTGATCCTTGGGATTTTTTTATGTATTGTATTGAGTACCCACTGATTCCCTTCATAGTGTGACTCCCTTCAAAAGAAACTTTGAGTTTCTGTCATATTTGCTATATCAGGTGCTTTTGCTTAATAGATATTTGATGGGAATATATCATTTGAAGACAGGGCAAAAGAATTTTGAGGAATTGACTTATATGATCAAACAAAATGTATCAAAAAAAAAAGAAAGTTAGAAATCACTTGATTACTTCTTCCCTTATCTAAGATAATGAACAAGAAAATGTCTGGTTTCAAGGAAGAGGACAAAACTGTCTTTCTTCTATATTTCTGAGTTTCTGTCTTAGTCCACTGTTCCCATGTGACCTTTAAGCATTTCAGGAATTATCTGATAAGGACAGAAGTGGCCCAGTAGGTCATGAAGATTTTTTCCCATTTTCTTGCAGAGAGGTCGGAATGAAGGACTAAGCAGTGGCACACTCTCCAAGTCTTCCTCTTCAGGAATGCAGAGCTGTGGAGAAGAAGAAGGGGAAGAAGGTGCAGACTCAGTTCCCCTTCCACCACCAATGGCAATTCAGCAGCACAGCCTCCTTCAGCCAGACTCCCAAGACGATAAGGTAAAAGGATGGAAGGTTGTTGCCTTGGAAGTCAGGTTAGGACTATTGCATCTGAGCAGGGATTGGGCTTACTTGGCAGAGGGATTGAGTATAGAGCCTTTGTAAAATCACCCAGAAAGACAAAAGACTAAAGTAGTGCATGAAAGAATTCCATGCAAATTACAGCAACTCCAGAAATGCATGGGTTGATTTCCCCTTCAGAGAAAGAAACTTTGAATGTTTACCTATAAAAAGTCCACAGATGAAATAAGAAGCAGCATATGCACTTTTAATGCTGGCCTTTATAGGTTCAAATTGGTTATCCATTTCTCAAGTTTCAGGTACAGATGCTTAACTCATGATTAAACTAATTTGATTCTATTCCCCTTTATATATAACACTACCAAATCATCCTCCTCTTATGTTCCTACTGGTTCTCTGCTTAGAGAGCTAGGCTACTGTGGTGTGGACAAATTGAGGACCTTTTTAAAAAGGTTCTTGATTTACTAATATTAGTTCATTTATTCAATGTAATTAATACAGTCTTTTAACAGAATAAAGTGGAGTCTATGTGAAACTTGCCTAAATTGCTGATAATTCAATTCAGGAAATATATTTTTTCTCATTTTGGTTGCATTTCACCGAGACTTGGATAATGCTATATGTGGCTTTATATTTCCAAAATGAAATTGTGGTGCTATTTGTTTGTTTCCTTTTTCCACATGCCAAATCATTAGTCTGTAGAACTAACAAACTACTCCCAAATCTTCATTTTGAGAGATTGCTGTAAGAGTACAGAAATGTACCTAAAATGTTTTACCTTGAGTGAATTCACAGGTTATAAAGCCATATAGGGGTATTTTTCATATACTCTGGTACAATCCAATCACAAAACCCTAAAAAAAAAAAAAGCATATTAAAATGGAAACTTGATGAATACAATTTGAGTGTTCTCTCCTATTTGATCTCCCATTGTGCTGCTTAGAATTTTCAAGTGTTGAAAACCGCAATATGAAGTTACCATTTTTCCCCCAATGGGTTGTTGGGGGAAGGGGTTGTGGTAGTAACTAAAATTCTGAGAAAAGCAGATGTTTTCAACAGTTGTGTTTTTTTCCCTCTTTTCTTTTCTATCCTTTTGCCCCCAATGATTATCATCATCATCACTAAAGTAGTCAGTTGCTGGATTGCCACATCTTTTGCTGTACTGTGCCTAGATCAATTTCCTGCATGTTTGCTGAACTAAGACCTATAACAATCCAGTCACTGACAACTGCATCTCCAGAGAATAATTGCTGAGGCCAAATTGCCAATCTAATCCAAATTTGGACTTTTTTAAACCACATTTCTTTTGGAATTATTTCTCCCCTTCTTAAAATCTAGTACAAGTTAGGAAAGCTACACGTCTTAGGAAAAAAAAAACTTTGTAAGTTAAAGGATTTAGTTTGAGTTTGATTCCTTTGACCTTTTTGTGCATGTCTTGAGTGTGTCCAGGCACACATACATATTTGTGTGTTGGGTGAAAGGAAGGGGGAGGAACTGAGGCAAGACACCATGTAGCCATTTACACATAATATAACTAAATATGCAGTTGGGCCATGTTGTCTCTCTGTATACCTCCAAGTTGAGTAACTATCTTCATTAATGTTATAGGTAACTATTTTAAAAGGAGAAAAATACCTATTTAAATTTGTTTTCTAAATAGCAATGGTTTCCAGGCAGTATTTTCTTATATTCCTAATCATCTTTTTTTCTCCATTTAAAAAAATCATTATTCTTCTCTTTGGTAGAATCATTTATTGATTATTGTATTTCATTGAGTGAACTTGCTAGAACCTTATTTTTTTAAATAAAAGTATAGAGATGTTTCTAGACAGCTAGTATATTATCATGTAACTAATTTTTTGTTTTGTTCTGTTTTCTCCTTGTTTTTGTAAACTCACTGCAGCACTATGTTGATTTGTGTTCTGTGTCTGCTTTGGCTCAATTTCCTTACCTTTCCATTTGAAATATTTTCCTTTCCTTCATTCCATATTCCTATTTCATTAGAACAAACCAACTTTTATCATCCAAAGTGCATGTTTTGATTTATATATTTTAAAGCATCATTGTAAATGTACAAATTTGTATGTGTCCATTTTGTCCAGGAACATATTTTTGGGACAGCTTAACCTCTATTGCATGCATCTGTGCTGTCCTTAATATGAAGTGAGGTTCATATTACATACCCTTTTCTAGTTTCCAGTTATTTAATGATACAAGTAATCTGCAAACCCACCATGTTTGCTAATTACTGAAACTGAACTTAATGGCCCCTTACCCAGACTCCTTTGCTGTCAACTCCTTTTACCCTCAGTTCTAGCCATAAATTGGCATCTTATCTATAGCTTTTGAGGCCAGAGATCTTCTGTACTCTGCAATAATCACTGGGGAAAATGGATGGCACAGAAAATGGTGAGCTTGTTCCCCCCTCTCTTCCCAGTCTGGTCAGTGTGCCCCAGCTCCTTTTCTTCCTTGTATTTATCTATTTATTTTGAAGAATTACAGTAAATGTACTTGTGGTCATTTTCCTCTTTTTCTAGTTATTCAAGGACTTGTACTTTAGAATGTTTTTAACTTAACTTATCATGTACTGTACATTTTTTCCTCTTATATGTTATGCAGGAATCATAAAAAAAATTAGACTAAAACTATTCCCATGCCCAGTTGCTTGTTTAAAAAACATCATGGATTTAGACTTCCATTTAAAACAGACATGGTCTGCTTTCCATATGTATCCCAGATCAGGATTTGTTTAATATTTCATGTCCAAATATTGTAAATTGGAAAGGATGACTTTAAATAAATAAAAAAAGAATAAAACTTGTGGATTTTTCGTCTGGAATTACTTTTAAAAAGAGACATTTGCAGAAGGAATCATTGTGTGTTGAGTGACTAAACTAGAAGCATTTCCTCCCTCCCTCCCCTTCCCTTTCTTCCCCTTTTTCATTTTTCCACAGACATCATCTCGGTTATTGGTCCGTCCCACCAGCTCCGAAACGCCCAGTGCAGCAGAGCTTGTCAGTGCCATTGAAGAACTTGTGAAAAGTAAAATGGTAAGCCTGGCTATAAGAGTCTCAAATGTCTTATTGAGGGAAATATATCCAAATATAGATTATCTCTAATCTGACACATTTCTTTATCAGGAAATGCATACATAAGATGCAACCATCTTTTATTTCTAAGAATGATTGTCATTTTTGCAGGTCCCACAATAATTTGAAGAGATGCTGTACTTTAGCTGTACTGTTACTGTTACTGTACTGTTGCTGAAGAACCAAATAGTCATTCTCTATACCCCCAGATAATTTTATGCCTTCATCTGTTACAGATATTTCTCTATTCAATGTTTAAAGTCTTTCCTTCCTGAGTAGAATTAAACTAATTAATATCTTACTATTTCGTTAATTTTTCCTACCTAAAAGACAGTCTATTAACAAGCATTTATTAGATACCTACTATGTGCAGCTAGGTGGCATAGTGGACAAAGACTAGGGCTATGGTCAAAAAAGTTTGAGGTCAATCCAGCCTCAGACATTTACTTGCTGTGCAACATTGGGTAGATCATTTAACCTCTGTTGACCTCAGGTTCCCTCATCTGTAAAATGGGGATGATATTAACATTTACCTTCCAAGATTTTTGTGAGAATCAAATGAAATAATAATTGTAAAGCACCCTAGCACTTAGACACACAAATTAAATAATGATTGTTCTGAAGTTTATATTCAATGAAGGAAAGCAATGTGCATATGTAAACAGATAAAATATATTCAAAGTAAACAAAAGGATAATTCCAGGAAGGACTCATAAGCCATTCTGGAATCAGCAAGGACCTCATGTAGAAGCTGTTGTTTGTACTAGCTTTAAAGGTTACTAGGAATTCTAAGAAGCAGAGGTGAGGAAATAATTCCTTCCGTATAAGGTCAACAGACTAGGATTGCAAGAATGTCTCTGACATTGTGGATCTAGGTGTATGAAAGGATGAAGATACCCTGACAAGTAAAAAAATTGGAAGAGAAACATTTGGAGGGGCTGCAATGAGGGTGATAAATTCTATTTTGAATATTTTTTGCCTCTGGTACATTCAGTTCATAAAAATCTATGTAGTAGGCAATATTAGTAATACATACTTATACTCAGCTTTGAGTATACCTTTGGTGTACCTATGTTCCAATACTTTAAAAATTAAAAGTACTTTAATTTTAAGATTAAGAAAATCATGTTTCACCAAATAAATATAACCACAAAGATAGAGATTGAGGGATGATGTGAGAAAGGGAGGAATCAAAATGATTCTATGAAAATTTGAGAGTAGAAAGAATACTAACAACTAATTGGCAAAATTTTCTTCTTCTCACCCTCAATTTACACTTAAAATCAGGGAGTTGGACTAAATTATTTTTTAAGATCTTTTCAATTTAGAAAATCATATTGTAACAAAGTCATTTCGTTCACTTTTACTTTAAATACATTAGACTTAATTTTTTCTATTTAAGTCATTTCCAATCACCTTTCAGTTTTCTAAGAACTTTAAGCAATACAGCAAGAACTGTTCATATGTAGTGAACATTTACTTTATCTGAGACTATCTTCCACTTTCTTCTCATAGATAGTCATTTATATGCTGCCATATTTTTAAAATGAAAAAACCATGAACCCAAATGTGGCTTAATTCCAAACAACATCTCCCTCTTCCCCTCCTTCCCATGGCAGGTTAGAAAGCTTCCAATGACAGGTGACTCATCGTAATGCTCACAGGATATTCCAATATCCTATGAGTCTGAATCACTGCTTTATGTAATCCCTTGTGGTGGGCTTCTCATCACAGATCTCAAATCACTGCTATTCATTTTCTTCTGGCTGATCTCCTAGGAGGTCATTTCCAGTGTGGCCATATCTTTTTGATTATGTAGATTGAATGGATATGTCCTATAAAAAACTGCCTATGATATCATCAGGGTGTGGTTAATTTCCCAAGTAACCAACATTCAGGGAAACTAAAACTTGAAGTTTAGCAGCCAAGATTCATACTATATATCAATTTGTCCCAAGAAACTCTTAGTTTACTGCAATTTCACAGAATATTAGAGATGGAAAGGATATTAGCTTCTAGTACAAGCTCTTCATTTTTCAGAAAAGGGAACTGATAGAGCCAACTCATTTTTTCTGACTCTTAAGTTCAGTTCTCCTCATCATCATGATGTGAAACTTTGCTTTGCACTCTTTAAGTATTTCAAATGTTATATCATTTGATCCTTACAGCAACCCTGGGAAGTAGGTGCTATTATTATATCTATTTTATAGATAAGGTAAATGATTCGCAGAGAGGTTACATGACTTACTCAGGGTTACACAGCTCACTTACTCCAAGTCCAGTGTGCTATCTATCCACTTGGTGGGTGGAGACAGTAAGGGCAAAGTGACTTGATCAGGATCATACAGCTAATAGTTTGAACTCAGGTTCTCCTGATTCTAGGGCCAGTGCTCTATCTACTGAGTCACCTAGCTGCCCCCCCCCCAATATTCTTGACCTATAAGAGATTTAAGATGAGTGAGCACCAAAAATGGCAAAAGTAAATATTGTTTAGTTATAGTGCCTTTTAATGACACTGCATTATTTAGTACCATCTCCACAATAAACCTGTCATTCCTCCCCTCTTTTAAACTGAATATACAACCCTAGTAAGATATTCTTCATTTTCCTTGATTATTGAAATAACCTTCCCCACTCCAAATCTTAACTTAAACTAGCGAGCCACATTGCTTTTGTTCAGTCATTTTCAGTCCTGTCCAACTCTTCATGAACCCATTTGGGGTTGTCTTGGCAGAGATACTGGAGTGGTTTCCCCATTTCCTTCTCCAGATCATTTTACAGATGAGAAACTTAGGCAAATAGTGTTAAGTGTGACTTAATACATGTTCACTCAGCTAATAAGTGTCTGAGGTCAGATTTGAATTTATCAGTATGGGTCTTTCTGAATCTAAGCCCAGTGCTCTATCTACTATGCCACCTAACTGCCCATATATAGTGCAGGCACTGCTAAATTTCATTCATTGTTGGTTAGTTGACCTTGCATATAAGAAAGCAGATACAGCTTTCGTGTAGTGCTTGATCCATTGTATAGAAAATACAATAACATCAAGTTATCACATGTCTAGTGGCATGTTTCAGTTTTGCCCCTTTTCTAATGCAAGCACTAAATAAGATTTTAAGATTCATTCAGGAACTTAGTTGCTCCATCCAAAATAGGCCTCTGTTCCTTTCTTGCTAAAGAAACAGACAGCAGGATAGTCTCAAGAGTCCCATATATGTGTAAAATAAACCTTTTTTTTCTGAAAGGAAGTTAAACCTTACAATTTCTATTATCACTGGCTTTTTTTTTTCCTTATCAAATCTTCTCTCATGACAGGAAACTCTCCACATTACCATCTCCTGCCACCATCTCTATTCAGAATTTGTCTTCTCAGGGACTTTAATTAGCATGAGTGGATACAGTGGCTATCCCCAGTGGAGTCACTCTAGTTTCTTCCTCTGTATCTAGGGAAGGGTCTGGCATGTTTACCAGATTGTTGGTTTTCCTTTCAAGTGGATGATCATCCTAATGAACTTCAGCTGTTTCTCTGTAAATTCAGATAGCCTAAAAAGACCAAAACATTCTCCCATTTATTGTCCCAGGCTTTGGTGTTTGTTCACTCAAAGAACTCTTAAGGCTTGGCCTGCATGAATCAAGATTTGTTATTTAGGGTAAACCTCCTACAGGATAAGCCAAGTTATACTTATTCAAAATAAATCTGAGGCAAACATAATTTCTCCAACTGACTAGAGATAGAGATACCTTCTTCAGCAAAAACAACACCCATTAAAGACCTAACTCCTTCTAGTTCCATGAGTTTCAGGTGAATAAAATTTTACTGTATTTTCTTTTTCGTTCTGAAAACCACCATAATTGTGATTGCAAGGCTTAAGAACAAAAATCCATCCTTTTGTCTTTTAGGATAGAAGCATTCAGTTTGCACTAAAGGTCTGAGTTAAAGCATGATAGTCATAACAATGAATACTTTAGTTTCTGTGATGCATGGTGTCCAAAGAGAAATAATGTCACAAGAATGAGTATGTTGTCTTCTGTACCTTTTTAAGTCAATCAGACAATCAACAAGTAATTTCTGAATGCCTTTAGAGAACTGTGGTCATTGTAAAGGAAAGTAGAAGAGAATTTTTTCCTATCAGGAAGACAGAATTAGCTCACGTGAAACAATGAGAGAAGTATCACATACTAAATGTGGAAGTCCTGGTTATAGTGCAGAGGTAGTTTAAGAGGAGGAAGAGAGCAGTGTGGCCTGAAGTATTAGGTGGAGGTTTGAACAAACCAGTACTCAAAATGACTGAGGGCCTGATCTAGTCTCTGTAGCTATAGAAAACATGGACAACTTTCAACATTTTAAAATTAGTGCATGCAATGTTTTTGCCAAGGTTTGCAACCAATGAACTATGCTTTTCTATTTAGGTCACATTGCACATTTCTAAAATGAATAATCATAAGCTCTCATTTGTCAGAGAAATAGCTGAAAAGAATTAACTAAAATTGATAAATATCTCATGAATCCAAAAATAATAGGTACTAGAGCTGATTGAATCTGTCTACTGTTTTTTCATCATTTATTACAAGGCAAATTTTATTAATTGGCAAGAGTTTAGGTGTCTGTATATTCCTCCTTTTCTTCTTTCTCTGCCTGCTTTCAATAATTTTTCCTGCCTTGTTTAAAAATGTAATTAAGTACATTTGTTATATAATTTCTGACCTAATGAATTTTCTTGTGATTTTGGTTAATAATATGTTAAAGTCAGTATAACTAGTCAATAAAAGAGAAAAAGCAATGCTACTAATAAATATTCTCTGTCATTGTTCTTTGGGGTTTAGGCACTGGAAGATCGACCTAGCTCTCTCTTAGTAGACCAAGGTGATAGTAGTAGCCCATCTTTCAACCCTTCAGATAATTCCCTCCTGTCCTCCTCTTCACCCATTGATGAGATGGAAGAAAGAAAATCCAGCTCTTTAAAGAGACGACAGTAAGACTGACTTTATTTTTTGAAAAATTATTATTTTTTAGTTTGTAATCACAAAGTTTTTGCCCATTTTAAAAAATGTGATTGCTACCATCTTGAATTATGACTATTAGAGGCCACAAAGTTTTCATCAGGAATCAAAGCTTGAAGTATGTGGGAGATATTTGGTTTTTGCTTTTCTTACTTAGAAATAGGCCTCCTTCAATTCCCAGGATATGTTGTGTCTACCTTGACAATTCTAGAGAATTCACATAAAAAACATTTTTTCCTAGGGATATTATCATTATAGTCATTTATCTTAGATAACTGCTGCCATGGGAAAAAAAGCTTCAAAATAATAAGATCTTTCCGAGAAATTAAGTAAAATTCTTCATTTATGGATATTTAGTAATTTTTTCAGATCAATTCAGGTTCTATTTAGTAGTCTTAGAAAATTTATTTCAATTATAGTCTATAGATTATAGAGTTGATAAATGTTACTAAGGATGCACTTCCAAGGAGGGAAAAGGAAGGTAAACACACACTTATTAAGTGCCTACTATGTGCCAGACTCTACTCTACAAATAATATCTCATTTTATTCCAAATGGTATAGTCAGAATCATAACATCATATTTCTCAATTTTGCTCTCATCTTCAGTTTCCTATAAAAACTTAGTGTCACTAGGCTGTTAAGAAAACAGTTACTTTGTTTAATGTTTGCTTTAACATGACAATTTTGAAACAAGTCATTTTCCAGTCTCTTTTTGGCATCTGCCTTCTGGTACTTTCACTGTGAATCTGGATTTCAGTGGGATACAATTAAAAATGTGTGTCTGTGAATGTAAGTTCATTAAAAGCTTTCTATGTATTTATCACAGTGTCTCCTTTGGGCTAGCTATTTAAACTAATAGGTTATTCAGGACATAGGAAACTTTAAAACACCCATTTTCAAAATTTGGGTATTAAGAATCATCTATTTTTGTAAAGAAATCAACTATAGCTAAAGTTACAGAATTTCTATTTAACACTATATTTCTCAGTCTATAAATGTTGTCTTTGTTAAAGGTTTTTTCCCTTTTTTACAGCTATGTCCTACAGGAATTAGTGGAAACAGAGCGGGACTATGTACGGGACCTAGGCTATGTGGTTGAGGTATTTATATATTTATACTTATATATGTATATATGTGTCATCAGTATTTTAATTATGTTGCCAACTGAGTAGTTTTTTCCCCCTAAGCTACCCAAAGATGTATTATGTTAAAAAAAAACCAACAATTTAATATTGGTACTTTCCACAGGTTTCTAAAAATGCTATTATTCACAAAAAAATGAACAGGTTCTTCCAAGACATATATCATATTAGCCCATTAGATTTTAAAGCTTAATTTAAATTCTCTTGTTTAATCTGCAAGTATACTTTTTTCTTTACTTTTTGACCTATTATTTGTTACCATTTTAATTATGGCATCTATTATCAATAAATTTTTATTAAGCCACTATGTCTAGACCCTATGCTAACATGAGAAGCTTACCTTTATACTCCTTGCAAATGTTTTTGGTAAAGCAGAAGTGGCAATATTTTAAATTCCTCTGAGCCAAAGTATGCCATAACTACAGATCTTATTCCATCTTTAACTTAATCCTTGTATTCAGGAGACTTTGTTCAAAAAAATAGCTTGAGAGCAGAACAAATGATATATCATTACATGAGATCAGAACTTGCTCAGTACTTCATGTAGCTGACATTTACTATGGTTGACTTAACCAGAAATATCATTCTAATTAGATTAAGAGCTATTTCTAAAATGAATCTAAAGCCCACTTCCATTGATTTTATTAAATATCTATGATTATGTCATGAATATTTTGACATAACTCATTATGATATATATATATTTTAAGTGTCATTTCAGAATGGGATATTTGCCCATTACTTGGCAGTGTTTAGGTATATGTTTCACCCAAGCCACTATTTTACTAAAAGTTACAAGAAACTTTTTCTGTATATGGAACTATGCTATGTTGTTATGGTATAGGTATGTGTATATCATATGTATCTATATATCTATATATGCATATGTGCGTGCATACATATAATACATGAGAAATTGTGCCAATTATGTGCATGTTTTGCCTTTAGTACAATTTTAACTTATTAAAATGAAAGAATGGGAATTTTAAAAGAATTTTTGCATGATGAATTCTCACAAAGTTCATTTTAAGACCATATCTAAGCCACATGTTTTTTTTGAATTGAACTTTAAAGATTAATTAGATTTCCTACCCCTGAAGACCACCATTCATGGTTTTAAATCCTCATTATTTCAATTATGTGTTATTTAGGCTTATTTGAAGTGAGTGTGAGTATTTGTTTATTTGAGTCAAGTTTATAATGTTTGCTTCCCCACACACACACATAATGAGGATTTGTCTTTTTTTTTTCAGATTTGTAGAATTTTGCAAATTTCTTAAATGAACTTTGATCAATATTTATGAAACAGTCTGAGATCAAAATCATGAAAAATAGTATTAAACAATTTTGTAGTTTATTTTCAATGCGCGTTATAGCTACATTTCATTGTTGCTTTTATTTTTATTTTAAATGCTGAGACAAGGCTTTATTTTGCACTTAAGACTGATACAGAATAAGCACCAAGTCATTTTTTTATAAGGGGAGGGATTTTGTTGTATTAGTAAGTAAGTCATGGCATGAATTGAAAATGAGTTTTAAAAAGAAATCTCCAATTACAGGGATACATGGCACTTATGAAAGAAGATGGTGTCCCTGATGACATGAAAGGAAAAGATAAGATTGTATTTGGCAACATCCATCAGATTTATGATTGGCACAGAGAGTATGTATAGCATAATCTATTTCAGTTTTTAATTAAGTAAATTTAATTTCTAATTAAATAAAAACTTGATGCATGTTGTTTTATGTCAGATAAATACTGATTTACTTTATTTTGCTAACTGACTTGTATTATAAGATAAGTACTTTTTAGATATATTGCAGTGAAAAAAGGATATTAAAGAAAGAATGATTAGTTGACTGTCCAGTTGCTTAGATATGAACTCATTTTGTTTCTGTGCCTCTTGAGAGTCACCTTGAGTCTGGATTTCATTCTCAGCTTTATAGGTTCACAAGTTAAGTTTTATTAATTCACATAGGGATAATTAGAATTTGAGAAACTGATTCATGCTAACCCAAACTCATAAATCAGAAGACAAATTTATTCATTTATAAAAACAAATAGCTTAATTTAAATAGTGGGACAGCTAGGTAGCACAGTAGATAGAGTCCTGGAGTCAGGAGTACCTGAGTTCAAATCTGACCTCAGACACTTACTAATTACCTAGCTGTGTGACCTTGGGCAAGTCAGTTAATCCCACTGCCTTAAATAAATAAGTTTTTTTTAATTATATGGTGAATCAGGATTTACATAGCTCTTTCTTCCCAACAACCTGTGGAAGTGGGTAATGTAGTGTTAAATCCATTTCATAGATGAGAAAACTGAACCTATTAGTGATTTGAGATCACAAAACCAAAAACTTAGTTTGGATTCAAAGCCTTGTCTTCTGATTTCAGATCCAGTAGCCTCCCTTCCGCATTTATAATTTGTTATAACTCCCAATATAATAGGTGATAAGTGATAAGATATAAATGAATTCTGGTTATTTGTACAGAATCTTCCCTCCAGATGTTTTAGTTCATTCACTAGCCCCAAATATAGATTTAGAAGTATCTCATTTATCTCATATTTGGAGAAATGGGAGTTGAATGTTCTTAAAGGACATTTTTCCATTCTATAAAAGCCTGATATAAATAGCCTTTTCCACTCTGGAGAATCTTTTCTTTCAGTCAACACTTTCTAAATGGTTTTGATTCCATAACCTATTAGTAAATAATTTTTTGAACCTGAACCTCCAATATCTATGCATTTGCTTATTTATAATATCTACAAATGTACAAAGTTAGGTAGACTTTATATACAAAAGGTGCTTAATAGGAGCAGCTAGGTGGTACAGTGAATAGAGCACAGTACCTGGGGTCAGGAGGTCCTGAATTCAAATGTGGCCTCAGACACTTAATAATTACCTAGTTGTGTGACTTTGGGCAAGTCACTTAACCCCAACACCTTGCAAAAACCTAAAAAAAAAGAAAAAAAGGTGCTTATTATATTTTCAGTGAATGGATAAAGGAGAATGACGGGTGTCAGTTCAGAGACCAAAGTTTATATGTGTATATTTGCCTAGGCTTTTGATTATATGTTTTCAAAAAAGACTTATCAAATTCATGGCTTATATCTTTCTTTACCCTCAGTCCTAAAACTGAATTGTTTTTAATAAGGCACCTACCTTTTGATTAAAATAGTAGATTTGGAATCAGAAGAGCTTACCAGCTATATGCCCAAGTTAGTTAAATTCCCACAGCCTCAGTTTTCCCATCTACAAAAATGGGAATAAGTCATTTACTTCTAAAACCTTAAGATTTTTTTTTTTATTTTAAGAAAGTGATTTGAAAGCTATAATGTGCTGTAAGGGTAAAACCTGTAATTATATATTAGTGTCATAAATTTCAATACTTTATCTGAGACTTAGTTCAATAAGTATAGTCTGCTTGACTTGAGTATCAGTTTCCTCATCTATATGGGGATGGGGATAATATGGGGATAAATTAGGATAATAACTATCTCACAGAGTTATTTGGAGGCTTACTTGAGATGATATGTATAAAGCACTTTGCATACCTTAAGTATCGAAAAATAATAGCATGTGAGTTATAAAATACCAAAAGAAAAATTCTAATGGAAAATATAAATTGTTTTATTAAAAGGGTGTAAAAAAATTCTGTATCATAACTATTACTTTGAAAGAGCTAGAAATGAAACTAAAAGGCTGCTGATCCTAAAATTACTCAGTTATTGGAATTTAATTTTGATCTTAAGTTGGAGATATTCTTTGAAAATGGAAATTAATATAGTTAATGTATGTCACACAGACTTAATTAACATTTCATAGCAGTTATTATCTGGATTGGTCCTTTATAAAACTACCAGTGGGGGGGCGGCTAGGGGGTGCAGTGGATAGAGCATCAGCCCTGAAGTCAGGAGTACCTGAGTTCAAATCTGGTCTCAGACACTTAATAATTACCTAGCTGTGTGGTCTTGGGCAAGCCACTTTAACCCCATCGCCTTGCAAAAACTAAAAATAAATAAATAAATAAAAATTAAAAAAAAAAAATAAAACTACCAGTGGAAGAAAAAGATAAATGGTAGTATTTCTTAAAAATATATTCTTTGAGCTGCCAATTGATCTTGAAGACTTGGGGATGTTTAACCTGGAGAAGAAAAGGGCAAGAGACATAGTAACTGTTGTCACATATCTAAAAGGCTGTCATATGCAAGAGTGATTAGCAGGATTCATTCATCTATCAAGTAAACCTAGAAGCAGTGAATAGGAGTTTGGGGAGCACAGTATAAGTTATTGCTATTAATGATGGATACTCAGAAGTACAACAACTGCCTCAGGATAATGGGAACTTCCTGTGGCTTAAGGTCTTAAAAGCAGAAACTTGTCAAGTTGTAGAGGGAACTAGATGAACATTCTGGAGTCCTTGCCAAATCAGAAATTTTGTGATTTTATGATTTATTTTTTACAAAAATGTCATTCAACTATATAATTACCTGCCTCTAATTGAAAAGACATCAACATCAGAATGAGAAGATAAAAGAAAGTGGTTTCATTCAATTGAACTAAAGAAAAAAAGGTAACAGGTCTAAAAATGTTCTTCTGTAATTCATGGTTTCTTTCTTAGATTTCTTAATTTTCTTTATCTCCATTGTACCTTAACAATTTTTTTATGTGCTAAGCATTGATTCCATTTTACATTCCTCTTTTCATTGCAAAAACAGGCAATTTAAAAAATATTAGCCAAAAGGTGCAGTAATATAAGATGAAGAAAAACACAAAATTGGAAAGTCAAAATGTCCTGAGTTTAGTGGGCAGGTAGGTAGCACAGTGAATAGAGCATCAATCCTGGAGTAAGGAAGACTTGAGTTCAAATTTCACTTCAGATACTTGATATTTACTAGCTGTGTTGACCTTTGGTCAAGTCACTTAACCCCACTGCCTTGTAAAAAAAAAAAAAGAAGAAGACCTGAGTTTGATTCCAGCCACTGATACTAGTTAAATGACCCTGGTCAAATCCCTTCAACCTTCACCAGCTTCATCTTTCTTAAGAAGTATCATTTCATGGGAAGAATCTTGAATCCAGAGCTAGACAATCTTGATGAAAATCCTGGCTCTGCCTTTTCTACAGTAGTGACTTCATAGAACTTCCCAGCCCTGGTTTCCTTTTCTTTAAAATGAGTTTAGACCTGATACTTGATAAGATCCTTCCAACTCTACACCTGTGATCCATATTAATGACCTTATTTGGGCAGAGCAAGTCAATAAAGCATTAGTCTCCCTCTGTTTCAGCTTCTTTTTGGGAGAATTGGAAAAGTGCCTTGAAGATCCAGAAAAACTAGGATCCCTTTTTGTTAAGCATGTAAGTACCGTGTTTCTGTTGATTTTCATTATTTCTTCAAGTAATATAAATGATTATTAAAAACTTTAACAAATTAGTGATAAGATCAAGTAGGGAATAAAAACACATTATAATGAAAATAAAATTGAAATAATATAGGTTTAATGTATTGAGATTCACTTATTTAACACAAATATTTTCAAAGCAAGTTCAACTTCTTTTTATAGGTTTACAAGTTTGTAATAATTTTTAAATTAAATAGAAATTTAAGTCACTGACTTATCTTTATAGTCAACCAGCAGATGTCCAAAAGTTTCTCTAAATACACTACAAAAATATAGACAATTTCTAGATGATTTTTAATGAAAATTTTACTTAGCCAGCATATGTAATTTATTAAGATAGTATTCCCTAAATAAACAAATCTTGCTTTTATATGTATACCATAACCCCCCAAACATGTCAGATATTAATCTAACAGTTTTAAAAAAAATTGTCTTTATTTTCAAAGGAAACTACACAGATGGAGTCTCCTAATGTTCCCATAGTGCTATCAAATTAAACATTCAGTGTCCCTTAATATCTCATGGCAAGAAATAGTGCTATAAGGGGAAAAAAATTAAGAACCACTATGTCTACTCCCAACTAGGTCCTTAACTAGGTCAGATCAAGATTTCATCTTGGGGGCGACTAGGTGGCGTAGTGGATAGAGTACCGACCCTGGAGTCAGGAGGACCAGAGTTCAAATCCAGCCTCAGACACTTAATAATTACCTAGCTGTGTGGCCTTGGACAAGCCACTTAACTCCATTTGCCTTGCAAAAAAAGATTGTTTTTTTTTCATCTTAATCAGGAAGAATGTGTCTTGTATTGATGTTTTCTGATTGTCTTCCAATACCAAATATAAATGCCCTAGTGATACTTCATTATTTTCCTTGATTGGCTTTCTTACCTCCTTTAGCACAAATGATCCACTTGATTATCAGTTCTTTCATGGTACTATCTCTTATCATTTATGCTTATTAGATTTTCCAGAATTAAGTGACTGACTGAGGACAATGAAATTTTGGTTACTTGGGACTTAAGTAAATGGTTTCTACTGTAAAACACTGTTATTTTTAAAGGAGTCTTATTAATTGAGCAGAGACTATGTAGCTAATGGGAAATAGCAGGACTGAGCATTACAATGGATCTTTAGAAGAGTAACATGTGGAAAACATTAAAAATAAGTTTGGCTATTCACACATGTCATCTAGTCATATGATTTAAGAATAGGAAAATGTTCTTGTTCCTGGTTTGGGCTTATTTGCTTATTTCCTGACTAATCTCCACACTCTAGTTCTTAAAGATATTGAAATATATTTTTCTAGAGTTCAGAAGTTGTGAGCCCTCTCTCAGGAGGTTAGGGAAACATTTTACAATATATTAGCTATGTTTATTTTTTCCCCTTATAGTCCCAAGAAAAGAAAAGACCTTTCCTTCATCCCCCTCCCAGTCATCCTAGTGACACTTTATCTAATCTCAGAGTCACAAGTACTCTGATATTTCAAGAAGAAAACAAATCCAGCACTTATTTATATATATATATATATATATATATATATATATATATATATATATATATATCACAATACATAGCATTCTCAATTAAACAGTAAACATTTATTAAGTACCTACTCTGTGGCACACACTGCTAGTTTATTTGTACTTCTGAAATATCTCTATAGCTTTATTGATACAAAACTTTATTTTTTAAAATCATTCCTTTTTAAAATGTTAATCTTTCATCTAAAACTGGTGCTCTTTTAAGCTGACTTGTTTACTTTTCTTAAATTTAATTCACAGGAGAGACGGTTGCACATGTACATAGTTTATTGCCAAAATAAACCAAAGTCTGAGCACATAGTCTCAGAATATATTGATACATTTTTTGAGGTAAGTCACACAAAACAGGCGAAAATCATGAGCCTTTAGACACATTTGAACCCAAAACTCTAATTAGCATTTTCCTTACAAAGTTAAGTTAAACCTCAGAAGACTAGGTTTCAGTCTGAGTGATATAAATATTGCTGCTGACTTTCCTTCTTAACAAAAGAATCAAATGTTAATATAAACCATGATGCTTGATTTCAGAATGCATATTTAAAAAGGAGTCACCACCAGTCTTTATCTGAAGGTTTTCTATCTTACCATGAACTCAAAATAGCAAACTTAATGACTTTTAGCCCCTTTCTGCAGTTCAAATAAAACTGGCTTACTTCCAGTCAAAAAAGAAATCCATTCAAAAAAAAAAAAACAGCTACGTAAGCCTAAGTGAATCATTTTGAACCACAGCTTCAAAAAGTGTAGAGTATGAAACTTTAGGGATTCTGAGAATTACACTAGTTGAATTTAATGTGGTTCAGAATGAAATTTGTGTGCAAGCAGAGACAGTCTTGCCTGTTTGAAGTTGACCTTTCTTACTGTAGTCATTACTGAGGTAATCATTAAAAACCATATTTAAGACTTAAATGAACTGATACAAGAGAATATTGTACCCAGCAAACAGCAACCTTGTGGGATGATCAGATATAATCAACTTAGTTCTTCTCAACAATACAGTGATCCAAGGGGCAGGTAGATGGTGCAGTGGATATAGCACTGGTTCTGGAATCAGGAGTACCTGGGTTCAAATCTGACCTCAGACACTTAATAATTACCTAGCTGTGTGGCCTTGGGCAAGCCACTTAACACCATTTGTCTTGCAAAAACAAAAAAACAAAAACAGTGATCCAAAACAATTCCAAAAGATTCATGATGGAAAATACTGTGCATATCCAGAGAAAAACCTATGAAATCTGAATGCAGATCAAATCATACTATTTTAAGTTTTTTGGTTTTTATTTTTTTCTTTTCACATTCTTTTGTTATTTTTGTTCACACCATGGCTAATAAAAGGATATATGTGTGACACGATTGTATATGTATAATCTATATCAGCTTGCTTGCTGTCCTGAGGAGGGAGGGAAAAAAATTTGGAACCCCAGATCTTACAAAAATGAATGTTGAAAACTATCTTTACATGTAATTGAAAAAATAAAATACTATTAAATGGGGAAAAAACATTTAAATCAATACTTAACACTTTTTTGTTTTTTCAATCATAGGATTTAAAGCAACGACTGGGCCATAGATTGCAACTCACAGATCTGCTAATAAAACCAGTACAAAGAATTATGAAATACCAACTGTTACTAAAGGTGAGACCGCATTGGATGTCCTTCTAAGGAAATCAGTAGGGTTTAAAGAATTCACTTGGGAAGATCGTGACTGGTCCTAGAAAAAGAAATGTTTGAGAGATTTTTGTTTTCTTTAAAATTGAATGAGCAAGGGGACAGTAGGTGGCACAGTGGAGTCAGGAGGACCTAAATTCAAATCCAGCCTCACACACTAAATACTTACTTAGCTGTATGTACTTGGGCAAGTCACTTAACCCCATTGCCTTGAAAAATTAGAAAAAATGAATTACAAAATTGAATAAGTGATAACTAGCACTTTTACGGAGTATTTTACTGATGCTATCTCATTTAATTCTCATAAGAACCCTTTGAATGGAAGTACTATATTTATACCCTCTTTAGAGAGGAAGTTACTGGGATGGAGAGAAGTTAAATGATTTGTGCAGTTATACAGTTAAGTGAGAACGAATTTGACATCAGATTTCCCTGGATCCCAAATCAATATTCTACCTCCTGAACCCATGTAAGGAAGGAGAGATGAAAAAAAAGAGAGGGAGGAAAGAAGGAAGGAAGGAAGGAAAAAAAGAAGGAAAGGAGGGAAGAGAAGGAAGAGAAAAATAAGGGAAGAAGGAAAGAAGTAGGAAAGTTTCCAATGAGACCATATGTTTATATTTTCTTTGCAAATTAGTCAAATTTGCAAAATAGTAAAAAATCATGCATTAAGCATTTACTCTAAATAACAAGCATTTAGTATACAAAGACAGAACATGATTGCTGCTCTCAAGGAACTCACATTCTAGTAAGGGAAACAAGATGTGAACAACTCTACACATAGGAGAGCTATACAGGATAAATGGAAGGTGTTGTACAAGTGTATGGTATTCAATATACTTTAAATGGATTTTGGTTCATCTTTTTGCCACTAGCTTTAAGAGTCTTTGGCAACTTCTGTCTCCTGCTGCTGTTTTCTTTTTATTGATAAACTTTGATTACTTTAAAATTCGAAGTGTGAATAAGAGTAATATTTTGTAAATTTACATAACAAAACGAGACTGCAGACTTAGGGTTTTTCTTCCCACATTTTTATGATGTGGCAACTTTTACTGTGAAAGGACAAATAGCATTCATGAGGAATACATAGTTTTTCTTGGTTAAAATAAGTACAGTTTTCTGTTATCTCTCATTTTAATGCTTTTCAAACACAGAAAGAGTAAACTTCATTTTAGGCATCTAGGTGAGGCCATGATTAAACACTGAACCTGAAATTAGGAAGATCTAAGTTCAAACCAGACCCCAGATGTGTCACCTTGGGCAAATTGCTTAACATCAGTTTGCCTTAGTTTCCTCAAGTATAGAGTGGAGTCAATGTAAATAGCACCTACCTCCCAAGGTAGAAAGACCAAATGAGATAATATCTATAAAAGAATTAGAACAGGGTAAGCATATAGTAGGCATTACATATTTGAAAGCTTTGATAATAGTGTTTTGTGGTGATGATGCTGATACTGATGATGATGATGATGATATCTGCTTTTGACTATAGACTCTAAAGCTCTAAATCTAAATAACTTTCCCTTTGCCTTATAGGATTTCCTCAAATACTCCAAAAAAGCTAGTCTGGACACAACAGAATTAGAGGTATGCCTTTTTTTTTAATCCTGGGTTTTTCTTCTAAGTTTGCTGACTTCTTCACACACAGATTAGTTTATGAATTGTCCAGAAGTTTTTTCAGTCACTGATTGAATTATTCTAGTGTAGCTACTTATTTCGGGCACATTTGGATGAAAGAGTGTGTGTGTGTGTGTGTGTGTGTGTGTGTGTGGCTATGTGTGGCTGTGTGTGGCTATGTGTGGCTGTATGTGGAAGGGTGGTGAATGGGGGAATGAACAGAGCTGATTTTTAATTGTTTATTTCTTGTATATTTAATTACTAATTGTTGTATGATACTTTCTCCAAAAAAGTATTAATAATCAACCTTTGCTTTTCTTCCCCCTCCCAACAGAGAGCTGTAGAAGTCATGTGTATAGTACCAAAGCGGTGCAACGACATGATGAATGTTGGTCGCCTACAAGGATTTGATGTAATGCTTGATATTTGTCTATGAACGATTTCTGTGACTATCTTTTTGTCTTAGATTGAGGTCATATTCCCCAAACTAGTCTTTTATTCCAGGCTTCTGTTCCTTGACCTTTCTCTTAGAATTTTCTTTTGACTTCTTTTCTATTCATTTGATATTTTCAGTTGGTCTCTAAGCATTTATAAAATGCTTTGTATGAGCCAAAACAAAAAACAAAAAACAAAAAAAGCCAAAAGATAGCTTCTTCCTTAGGTCTATTGAGGGGAACCCGCCCTTTTCAAATTGGGCCAGTGTGAATCTGAGGCCCTCTGCTGTGCTGTCTCAGAGCTGGGTTGTCCTTTTTTTTTTTTAATCCCTAGTATTAAATGCCCAATATCTTGTGTAGATTATTTTCTGACATTTGTATTTCTAATTATCAACCCCATATGCTAACCAGTCCCTTTTGTGGTTAGCAACAGTTGTGCTTTAGGGCTGAGCTGTTGGGCCCTTGATTCATCTTAAGTCCTATAAATTTCTCTTCTAGACAGCTTAAACAAATAACTCATTCTTTACTCTGGCATTCATAGAGAATTTGAATTGGGTTGTGTTTTTCGGGGGGAGTGGATTGTTTGTTTTTTTCTTTTCCTCCACATGAAGAAGTGAGGAAGTTCTTTTCCCTGAACTGGTGTTTTTCTAAAGGAGAATATATATTTATTTGCATTTCTCAAGAATTCTGTGTTAAAAATTTTTTAAGTATAATATGAGTTTCTGTTTAAATAAAAGCAGTGATATATGCAAGGGTTCACATGTATATGGAGGACAGTTCTTTTTTGCAGCAGAAGCCACTTTAATATTGAGGATTATGTTTTTTGAAAAAATATATAGATTAATTTTTGTCGCTAAAAGTAGAGAAGGAACATTGTTTCATTTTGAGAAATTCTAATCAAAATTTAAATCTTAACTTGCTCATTTCTTGTTTCAGGGTAAAATTGTAGCCCAGGGTAAGCTGCTTCTACAGGATACATTCTTGGTCACAGACCAGGATGCAGGTCTTCTGCCTCGCTGCAAAGAGAGACGTGTTTTTCTCTTTGAGCAAATCGTTATATTCAGTGAGCCACTTGACAAAAAAAAAGGTTTCTCCATGCCAGGATTCTTGTTTAAAAATAGTATCAAGGTAATGTGTACTCACATGTGTATCAGGGAGGGGGGGAGATGTGTATACATTTGTATCCACAAATGCTATGAAAGCTACTTTGCACAATATGACCTATTTTTTCTTCTTAGTGATATTTATACCTTGACCCTTGAACTTTGACAAAACATTAAGTACTTCCTTTGCCTATGTAATAAACCTATATTATGATTATGCATATGGTTTAAACCAAAAAATTATACTCATTTTATTTCAGTAACTTTAGATTCCTCTTTTTGTACTTCTCTCAACTGTAATTATTGTCTGAATGGATGATTTATATACACAATCAGTCTGAAATTTCCATTCCTTTTTTCCATCATGAGAATACCTAATTTTAAATCATATTTGTGTCCCCACCCTTTAAGTGTCATGCAAAAAAAAAAAAACAAATGTGCATTTGAAAAATGAGGATTGCATGGAATGGTGTGTACCTAAATGATAATAATAATAAAACTAACATTTATCTAGTATTTAATGCGCCAGTCATTATGCAAAGCATTTTACAATTATTATCATATTTGATCCTCACCATAAATCTAGGAGATAAGGGCTATTATTATCTTCATTTTACAGATGAGGAAACTAAGACACACTGAGCTTAACTGACTTGTCCAGGGTCTCACAGCTAGTATCTGGGGCCATATTTGAGGAGGTAACTCCAAGCCCAGTCCTCTAACCACTGTGTCACCTTAGTTCCTACTTAGGCTATTGCCAGGTCCTTACTTAGAGTCTTTGTAGCCAAATAGAAACTCTAAGAACCTCCCTTCTAAACCTGAGATGTCTTCCATTCTATGAAGAAGCAACAGAATGGAATTTTATGAAATGTATTCCAGATTCTAAAAGAATAGGACCATTTCAAGCTTTTTCTTTTGAGGGAGAAGAGGAAGGTTCACAAAGCTTAACTATGACAACTGGATCACACAACTAATTATTCTTTTTTTAATTGGTGTTTCTGACTTTCATAGAATCATTGAATCCCAGAAGCCTAAAGAAGAGGTAGGAATGATGATGGATAGTGTATTGGATTTTAAAATCAAAAAGACCTGAGTTCATATTCTTCCTCAGATACTAGGTGTCTATGACCCAGAATAAGTCATTTAACCTTTTTTTTTTAAAACATCAATTTCTCATTTGTAAAACAGGTTCTTGGATTCAATGACTTCTAAGGTCCTTTCCAGTCCTAAATATATGATCATTTAAACTTAGAAATTTTGAAAGTTACCTAGTCCAACCCCCTGCTATTACATGAATATCCTCTTTGACATCCCCAACAATTGGTGATTCAGCCTTCACTTGAAAACCTCAGAAATTCAGTATTCTCTTTATGAAACAACATGATCTATTTTCTTATAGCTAAAATTATTAAGTTCTTACAATGGGCCAAAAACCACCCATTCATCCTCATTTTGTCCAGTAGAATTTTTACCCAGTAGGCTCAATCAGAATAAGTCTAATCCTTCTATATAACAGCCCTTCAAACATATGAAGAAAGCATTAATGCTACCCCACCCCCACCCCACCCCCCTGTCTTTTCTAATTCAGGCTAAAAATCTATAATTACTTCAATCAGTCTGTCTTTGGCATGCTCTCAAGTTCCATCAATATCTTTTCCCTCCTGTAGAAATATTCCAGTTTGTCAGAATCTTTGAAAATATGGTACCTTGGATTGAACATAGTAACCTAGATATGATCTGATCAAAGCAGATCATTACCATCTCCATACATTCTAAAGACTATCCATTTCTAAGTCCTATTTAAACCATATTTTGGCTTCAGAGAGCCATTATTGGCAGAGTGAACAGAAAACCAGCCTTAGAGTCAAGAAGACCTGGGTTCAAGTCCACATTTGACTCCTATTGGCTTCATGATTCTGAACTAGACTCTTAATCTCTCATTCCCCACCCAAGTCTTTAAGATTCAAGTTGAAAAAGTGTTGTTGACTATTAGTGGAAGAAATTCCCTCCATAGTTTCAATGACTGATTCCCTTTATCACCTGACAAAATAAAAATAAAACTCCAATCAGTGACCATAGCAAATACCTTAAAAGTCAAGTCTAGATATATTAGATTATGACTCAACAAGAAAAGTAGTACTTCATATTTGACTTTTGATTAAAATATTCTTGAAACAATGAGGAACAACCCCTTTTGAACAAGAATTAATTTGTAACAAACCATTTTCTTGTAGGTGAGTTGTCTTTGCTTGGAAGAAAATGTGGACAATGATCCTTGTAAATTTGCACTGACATCAAGAACAGGGGATGTCGTGGAGACCTTTGTTTTACATTCCTCTAGTCCAGGGGTCCGGCAAACATGGATCCATGAAATTAATCAAATTTTGGAAAACCAGCGCAACTTTTTAAATGGTAAGGCAATTATTTTTTTTTAGAATAGTTATATCTTTTCCTTCTCACCATCAACATACCTCATTTCCTTCTTTCTGGTGTCTCTTAGAATGTGAATTTTTCTATCATAGCTTTTTGGTTGGTTAGTTAAGTGAAGTGAAACTGTCCGTTGGAATTCCACTTCTAATAAAAAAAATACTGTTTGGTAACCCTATAAACCTTGTAAAAGTGCTGTAATATAGGGAAGATTCACGATGTTGCTAGGTGCATGAACATTTAAAAGAAATAAAGGAAACTGGCTAAAATCCAGGGTGGGGGTGGAGAACATCTACAGATTTGGAAATGGAGCTGGAGAGTTTTGAATTCCAACTGCTAAACTGTATTTCCAACCCACACCTCCCATCCTCTGTTAAGAAACAAGAGCTGGTATTGTCATTCTTAGGGAATGAGTTATCAGGGAAGAATTACAAAACAACTAGAAAGAAAATGGGTCCTGTGAAACACTAGCATGGCCCTAACTTTGATTAGTGATTAACTGATTCAGTGACCTAGGGTTACAACTAACTTCTCTTCCCTTACAGCAAGCTATATTTATAGACAGAAGACTTTTCTAAAACATTTTGTCTTAAGCCCACAGCTTGGAAGATGATTGATTGGCAGAACATTTTGAGCCTGTGTTCTATCAATACACCCAATACTAACAGTGCTGTTTTAAGTGTTCATTCTCATAATAATGCCACCTCCACACTTTGCATCCTACATAAAAGTGGAGTAAATAATCACTCAGCAAAATAGAAAGGACATTTAGCATCTTTGACTAAATTGTGATGTTGGCACTTGTAATAAAATTTTTATTAACCAGAGTGTCGTGTCCAGACTGCAGATCTGGAATCACTCTATTCTAAAGTTCTTTTGCTTTTATAATTAGAAAAATTCTTTATAGTAGTCACATTTCAGGGGATTGATGGTAGTAGCATTATATAGAAATACTTAGTGTGTAACATTTAGATCATAGTATTATTGACTGAACTGAATGGGACCTCTGATGATATTCAGATCCTTAACTGTCACTTGTGGAAAAGAGAGAATTGCTACCCCAATTGCAGGCATGAATGGGCCATGCCACTAAGGCATCTTGCTAGCCAGACAAAAACTAATAGGATATTTTAAAAGCAGTTTCATGCTCTGAATACATTCTTGTCACATGATGATCACTATCCTGCCCAGATAACATCCTTTATCCTCTCCTTTCTCTAAAGCAACAATTCTCCTGGACTTTTTAGATTGATACTCTTATAAAGTTGTGGCTACAATGCTACACTTGAAAGTCAAGAAGGCCTGGGTTCCAACTGACCCTCTGAGAAGTACTAGAAAAGCAAGTAACAGTCATCCAACTTTCAGAGACATTTATTGTTCAGTCATTTTCAGTTATGTTCTACTTTTTGTGACCACATTTGAGATATTCTTGACAAAGATCCTGGAGCAATTTGCCATTTCTTCTCCAGCTCATTTTTGACGAAACTGGGGCAAATAAGGATTAAATGACTTGTCCAGGGTCACACAGCTAGTAAGTGTCTGAGGCTGGATTTGAACTCAGAAGATAAGTATGCTGATTCTGGGTCAGGTATTCTTTCACTTCACTGGTTAACGGACACTTTAAAGCTTAACTAATCATTTTTAAGATGGGTGACTATGTAGTAAGGGGAAGAAATTCTCACCTAGATGAAATCACAGCTTCTTTCCATTAAGACTCTCTTTTTATATATCACACATTTCCCAGGTGTTTTCAGAAAAGATGCTATGTGAGGTGTTTACACAGAGAAAGGGGAGGTGAATTTGATATTCAGCATCCATGCCTACCAGCTGAGAGCCCTTGATAAGATCCTTCTCAGTGATTTCTCTTTACTCCTTGGCCAAAAGAACAGAACAGTACTTAATTCTATCAGCATTGTAAGAACTATCCAAGGGATTAATGGTCACAGTCCTTTTGTTTTGTTTTGTTTTCTTTTTTCCAGTGACCTCTTATGAAGCACTCATTTGAAAAAGTGACTTCTGTTCACTGTGACACCAGTCACTAGAGAAACCTTCTCAGTGTCTAATGGATCCTTCTTTTTACATGGATGTTATATAGCACATCATCCCAATTGCTTCAGTCAAGTATAACTTTTTTCTTTGATTAGAGATGCAAAAATGACAGGCTGAACTGCTCCCATTGAAACTTCAGCTTTCCCAGTCCTCCAGTTCTTTATTTACAGTGGCATTTCTTGCATATTGAATTCTAATTGCTACCCAGACATGTACATGCTTATTGGACAAGTAACTTTATATTTCCTATTTATATTTTCCTTAATATTTAAGGAAATTTTGCAACTTAAGGACCTTTTGTTTTCCTGTTTTACATAGATAAGAGAAGGGAGGGAAATAAGCATTTATACTGCATGGTCTTTGTACTGGGCACTGTGCAAAGTATGTTTACAAATATTACCTCTCATTTCATCCTCACAACAACCTTGAGAAGGAGGTGCCATTAATATCCCATTCTTATAGTTGAGGAAATTGAGGCAAACATAGATTAAATATCAGCCAAATTCTAGCTATATGTCCTAGGGCTCATCACTCAACTTATTTACCTCAGTTTCCTTATCTGTGAAATGGGGGATAATGGCACAGCCCTTCCAGTATGTTGTGGGGATCCAATGACAATAATTGTAATGCTTTTAGTACTGTGTTCATGACCAGTAGCAGTAGTAGCGTTCTTTCCACAGGTGGTCAGTGTCTAAGGCCAGACTCCCACTCAGGTCTTCCCGACTCCAAGCCCAGTGATCCCTCCATTGTACCCTCAGCACCAACTTTTCCATTTTTCAAATATCTTCATGATAAGAAATTGAAATGATGTTCTGTGACTGACTCCTTTTCTTTGTCTCAGAAGTCACACTTGGCTTAGCCTTCTTGTCTTTCTCTCCTGCTTCCACCAGCCTTGACTTCACCAATTGAATATCAGAGGAACCACAGTGGCGGCAGTGGCGGCGGCAGCAGCAGCCCCGGTCCGAGCAGCAGCAGCAACCACAGCAGCGGCCCTGGCAGCTCCAGCCGCAGCAGGCCGTCCCGGATCCCGCAGCCTGTCAGACACCACTCCCCAGTCCTGGTCTCCTCTGCAGCCTCAGCCCAGGCAGAGGCAGACAAGATGTCAGGTATGTCCATTCCCAATCCTTCCCTGCCATCATCTCACAGCAGCACCTCCTTAGACACTGGCCTCAGCCAACCAAACAGGCATCCTCCCAGTGGAGAGCCAGATGCTCCCGAGAGAGAAGCAGAGAAGATTCCCAAGATGAAAGTTATTGAGAGTCCTCGGAAGACACCTGGAAATGTTTCTAGCCCGACCCCAGATGGACCCCCCAAGGAAACTCGAGGGAGCACAGAGGACAGCCGCTCAAGGAGCAGCCTCGGATCCTTGACGCTGGGGAAGCCAAGACCTGGAGCCATCTCCCCACTGAATTCTCCCCTCTCCACGACTTTCCCTTCTCCTTTTGGCAAGGAGTTATTTCCACCCAGCAGCCCCCTTCAGAAGGGGGGCTCCTTTTGGAGCTCCATCCCAGCATCTCCTGCCAGCCGCCCCGGCTCCTTCACTTTTCCCGGGGACAGTGACTCCCTCCAGAGGCAGGTCCATCGCCACTCGTCACACAGCAAGGACACAGACCGCATGAGCACGTGCTCCTCGACCAGCGAGCAATCAGTGCACTCCACCCAGAGTAATGGGGTAAGAGCGCGGAGCACTTCTGTCCTGCGAGCTCTTCTAAAACCTTCCCGTGTTACCGTCACTCTCCTTCGTACTAACTTCTGGCTCTCCAGTGCTGCCCTGCTCTGAAATAATCAACTGTCGCAGTACCTCCTGTACCTTGACAAATTAGACACACATATAGCTTCCATGTATGTGTGAGTGTGTGTGTATACATAAACCCCAGACCTGAGCCCTATGTATACAGACACAGGACTACGAAGCCTTCTAACCCTAGTTGTGATTCCTTTGCCTCTGCTGAAAACATAAATCACTCGCTCTGATTTCTACTAACTGCTCTCCTTACTCTATTTTCGTCTTCCTAATTAGAGAAGGCAGATAATTAACCTCTTGAATGTGTCGTCATAAATCTTATATTTCCAGCTAGCAGACTTTGGGTGGGGGGGGAGGTCCCTCTGCTGTCCTTTCTGAGGGAGAGGGAAATTATTTTACACTGGTTCTTTTATGTAAATGAGACCTGTACTTTATACTTGCTACTCTGCTTGGATTTGCTCCCTTCAGCCCTAGTTGACTCTGCAGCATTTTATTTTAATCATCTGCTGAGAGAATTTTTAAAAAACAAAAACTCAAGAAAACCTCCAACTAACCAACTCAGAGCAAAATAAATTGAGACAAAATGTGGGGGGGGTGTTGGAGTGGAATTGCTGCCAAAAAAACAATAAGTGGAAATATTTTCTCCATCCAAAGTTTCACTCCAGAAGAGAGAGAGAGAGAGAGAGAGAGAGAGACTGTTTGAGGGCATCAGGAGATTCAACCATCTGTATATTTTATGGGGGGGGGCAAAGCAGAATTACCAAGAAACTCTGGGTGTCAGGCCCTCCTCCCCCAAACCCCAGGGAAACAGCAACTACCACTGGGGGGGGCTATGAAAATTTTTAGTGTCCCCTGACCTATCCAGTGGAGATCCCCCCCTTCTCATGTGAGAAGTCTCTGTTCACCCCCCCCCACTTCAGTGTTGTATTTGCAGGTTGATATGGTGGGGTATTTTTCTTGTTCATTTTTGGGGGAGGGGATTTCCTTACTCTCCTACACAGCTCTTTCCCAGTTTCAGTAACTATTACTTAGCCCATAACATTTTCTAAAAGCATGCACTTGAAAGAACTATTTTAATAATTAGATGTTCTGATTTCTTTTAAAATCTCTTATGTATGTTTCCTTTAAAAAAAAGGTATTTCTCCCTCAGGGGGGTGGGGGTGAATCAACCTTGCTTTGCATGTATTCTCTTTTCCTTCTGGTCTTCTGTTGAGGGTTCATATAGATTAACTTGGTCTCATCTTTTTTTCCTTTAAAAAATATCATTTAAATCAATTTTTAGATTGAACTAGTCAAAAGACTTAAGAAACAGATCCTTGATGCTATTTTGAAAAGTAGTCTTAGTCTCTATCAATACTCAAAATTTTTTTCAAATTTTCAATTTTTGCAATAATTATTTAGCTTTTATAGCTCTGTTAAAAAACCTTCAAGATGTTTCCCAGACAGTAATTTATCTTAAATAGTATATATTATAAGTAGGTAATTATCATATCATACTTGTACAGAAAGATGAAAAAAGTGAAATGAATTGTCCTGCCTTACAAAGTATGTGTAGGTTTGTATTAAAAACCAGAATGCCTGATCCTGTTAAGCTACATTCTTATGAAAGTGAACAGGGATTAGCACTTAGCCTCAGTCTAATTTAGACATTCTCTCATTATCTAAAAATAAAAAGGTTAAAAAAGGTTTTTCCTAAAGACAGCTTCCAATCAAGCAGCACATCTTTTTTCTTCTTGGTGATAGTTCTAAGTTTATTCAAACTGATTCCCACAACATTGCCATTTCTTTTTAGGAATTTGCTTTCTAAGATAAAATGAACATATCAAACATTCCCTATTTGTTACAGAAATCACACAAGCTTATATGAGGTAGGAGCATGGGAAAGAGGAACCTCATTTATAAGGTTGCCTACTCCTTTTTTACTGCATTTTTTCTTTCAATTATATCCAAAAAGAGGGACAATTACAAAAAAAGAGATTATGGGAAGATAAGACTGCCTACCCTATAGCCTAGACCTAGGGAAAGTCTCATTCATGCAGTAAGAGTTTGGGGAAAGCACCTAGGCTTCCTCTACCAAACCTGAGAAACTCAAAACAATTCATTTTCCTTCTAGTTTTCTAAGTTCTATATGTCATGGTATATATCAACTTTTAAATGTTTTAGTCATTTAACCATTAAGGTTAAAAATAACCTTTTTCCTCCTAAATACTGAGGTCTTTTCACTTAATTTTCAGTGGATAGTCTGGGAGTTTGGGAGTTTAGATAATCACTTCTCAATATTTAAGCAATAGACTAGGAGAAATATGTCCAAAGTATAAGAAAGAGATAAAACAAGAGTTCATCTATAAGTACATATGGGCCTATATTCTAGATCAGCTTTTATATATTATAAATGTATCATAAAATATAGTATAATATAAATATATATTTACATATTTGTTATATATACATAGAATGTATATATTACACATATGTCTCTCCATATATATATATATATATATATGTATATATATATACACACACATACACATATAACCCTTAGTTTTGTTGTTTGCAGGTAGATATGTGTAAATATAGCTACATATATATATATATATGCGCATGTCTTATGCTATAGACATACATATCCCATATTTTGATTTTTTTTTATAACAATGGTCAAACATGAGGAAATTTTGCCTTGGAATCCAGAGGTTTATATACCTGTAAGAGCCTTAGAGGACATCTAGTCCAGTGACCCTTTTTTACAGATTAGGAAATGAAGGTGCAGACTGAGAAGCCAAGTATAAGAGCTGAAATTTGAAATAAGTCCTTCTAATTCCAGTGCTTTTCCAAATATTTTACTCCTTCATTATACCATTACAATATCACATTGTACCTTTACTTGAAAATTAGGTTTAAGCACTGTAAAATGAAAACAAAAGATGTAAATAAAATGAATTTTTTCAAAGGAAAGAAAACATTAGTTTAGTTTCACAATTACAAAATTTATCTGTGCTTCCATTTTTTTTAGAAAGCATAACAAAAATTATGTGAGTACTACAATTGAATTAGACTTGTTTTATTTTTGCCTAGAACATTTTTCTAAAGGCATGTTTTTGGAGAAAATCCTCTCAACACTTAAATTAATTATGGTGGTTGAATACATTTAAGTAGCATTATGTAATGGAAAGAATTTTGAGCTGGAGTCAGGAGGCCTAGATTCTAATCCAGGCTCTCCCATTAACTCTCTAGGTAATTGTTGGCAAGTCATTAAACCCAATTATGAATTCAGTTCCTCATCTCTAAAAGGAGATAGAATTAGCTAGAGGTCTTTTCTACCTTTAACATTCTATCATTTATAAATCTGTCTTTAATAGCAGATAAAAATTAGTTAAAAAATAAATGAATTTTATAAGTAGGATGCCAAGGCCTCATAATTTTCAATAAAATTAAAATGCATCTTCATCATTTCTATTTCTTCTTAATACATTGATTGATCCCTACCAATACTTGTAGATGTTGTATTCCATTGATGGTTGAATATCATAAAAGTAGCCTCTAATGACTATTTTCAGGGCTTCAGCACTTGTTAGGTGAATTATGTTATGTTATCTAGCTGAGGCTTTGAGGTAGGGATATCAGTCCCTCATTCAATTCTTTATTCATGCATTAATCATTAAAATACATTAGCAGAGGAATGGGGGCATTTAAGATAGTTTCCTAGTAGGGAACATAAGGGATCAATGAGAGAGAAAAAAAGCTTATCAAATACAAAAAAAGTCAATTCTCTGTGTTTGAATTCAGAGGGAGAAATGATACTAGTTTATACATTTTTTGGAATGTTACTTGTAAATTTCCAACATAGCCAAATGAACTGTTTCAAAGATGAACTTCTTAAAAAACCCTAATTCTTTAACAGACAATAAATAACAATGGTTCCTGAAACCACAAAATCTTCCACCTAGAAGATCAGTGGTAGATTTGTGTGATTAAGAAATTTCTACATCATTCAGTTATTGAAGGGGGGATTACTCCCATTATGGTAGTACATAATGATATGGTAGTGATGGAAAGTGAAAGAAGCATCCGTCAAGGTATAATTTAAAAGCCAATAGTTTCTACCTCTTTCTCCCTCCTGTACCTCTACTAATAATAACAGCTAACATTTAAATGCTGCTTTGAGGTTACTAGCACACTTCACATTCATTATTCCATTTGCTTTCATAGCAATCTAAGAAGTAACTACTATGTGTATTATTTATAGATGAGGAAACTGAGTCTGAGAAAGGTTAAATGACTTCCCTGTGGTCACACAGCTAGGGAGTATTACAAGCAGGATTGAATCGAGGTTTCTTACTAGTACTCTTGTCTCTCAGACTAGAAGTACATTTGCACAGCAGGGAGGCAGGAAAATAGTAGACATTTTCTGCTCCCTTCCTACACTCAAGAACTCCCACCCAGTCCACTGTAGAGTCTGGGACTGGAACAATGGCCATGGAGCACAAGTCCATGTACACTATTTCAAAGAGAACATTAGGGACATTATGATGATGACAACTCTTTAGCAAACATCTGGCTATTATGGCTGAAGACTGAAGGTGATTTTATTCATTGGATGTCCATTCTCTAGGACCTAGTTTTTACACAGTTATATATACTATGGCCCTGTCAAAAGTATACTAGCCTTTTTCTCCTATTGGGGACCTGTTTTTTTTTTTTTCTTAAGAGAGAAAAATGAGAAGAGGGAGCTTATAGGGGGAAGGACTCACCATAATAATGTTTTCAGTCTCTTATAGCTAGTGAATGCATACCATAAGCTATCCTGTAGCATGGTCTACCATCACATTTGCCAGTTCTGCTGTGCTGCATGGCCCACATCTCCTGCCGCTGTATACATAGGACTTGGGGCTCCAGGAACATAGTAGGTAGTCTACAAATCCCTACTGCAGCTTTGCATGAAAGCAAAATGGTAGGCAATTGGATTTCCAGATTTTATATATTCTAGTTTGCCAAGATATAGATATAGAAAAATATTTTGAAATGCATTGGTAACACATCAAAAAATTAAGTCTATTTGACACCCAAAACGTACCTTCTTGAAACTAATTTTAGATTTAGATATATACATTATACCCATAAGAAATATGCAATATCAACCTTCATCTTTTTTTTTAAATCAAAGTCATTTTTTAAAATGCAGACACGCACACCAATCACAGTCATATTTATCCTACTAGAGTTCCTCAAGATCATGTTGTTCTTAGCTTTCCAACGTCAGTCTCTGGAAGAACGACATTCTGTGAGAGAACAAAAGGAAGATAAACCTGTGGCATCAATAAACCTTTCAGAATGAACAAAACCTAGTAATGGAACCAGTTTTTTTTTTTAAGGCTTCTTAAACAACACTCTAGAGCCATACGGATTTGTTGTTGTGGTTGCTGCTATTGTTGAAAGAGGTGACTGAAATGAGCTAAAGGAGGTCTGAAGGAAAAGCCAAGACTTCTGTGTGTCTGCACATCTTGGGTGTGCTTGTAGGTCGTGTAGCCATGGAACAGACTCACAGCTGGTTGGTTGCATCATTGTCAGCATTGCATTTTGTCCCCTCTCCTTTTATAGAGTGAAAGTAGCAGCAGCAGCAACATCTCCACCATGCTGGTGACACACGATTACACGGCAGTGAAGGAGGATGAGATCAATGTCTATCAAGGAGAGGTCGTGCAAATTCTAGCCAGCAATCAACAGAACATGTTTTTGGTGTTCCGAGCCGCCACTGACCAATGTCCCGCAGCAGAGGGCTGGATTCCCGGCTATGTCCTGGGGCATACCAGTGCAGTCATCATAGAGAACCCCGATGGCACTATGAAGTGAGCATCCCTCCGCTTTCATAAAAAGAGTGGGAGGGTGGCCAAAGGGCAAGGGGCGGGGGGGACATGAGAGAAAAGGAGGGACAAAGGAGGCCCATGAGCTTAGTACAAAGTAGGAATTTCATTTGAAGAAAAGACTGGGAGCAGACTAGTGCACGATACAATTCTGATTGTGATATATCAACAGAAAATAGCGTATATTCTCTACAAAGGGATAATGATAATTTACATATATAGAACTTCAGGTTGAAGCACCTCCCTCAAAGCATCTCAATGGGATCAGGACTGCACATTTTATGATATTCATTTAATAGGTGAAGAAATCAAGGTTCAGACAAGTTAAATGACCTATTACAAAGTATCATATCCCAGTGTCCTACTGAACATTCGTAACTACAGGACTGGTGCATTTGTCCCTGAAATTCATTTGTCTGTTGAAAATAGTTATTGTAAGGGGCAGCTAGGTGGCACAGTAAATAGAATACCAAACCCTGGAGACAAGAGTACCTGAGTTCAAATCCGGCCTCAGACACTCAATAATTACCTAGCAAGCCACTAAGCCACTTAACCCCATTGCCTTGCAAACCCCCCCCCCCCAAAAAAAAAAGTTATGTACATTTAGAAGTGAGTGGATCATTCACTTTGCTATAAAAAGTTTTGGGTCCAACCTCCATTCATTCAGCAAGCATCAATTAAGCATCTAGTCTATACCAAGCACTAGACTAGGGCCTAGGATGTAGAGATTAAAAATGAAGCAGTCTGATGTTCTCCTTGGGAAAAATATGAATACAGATAAATAATGCAAAACACAAAATTGGTGGGGAGAGAATCAAAACAGGCCTTTTACTGGTAGGAGACCACATTTGAACTGAGATTCTGGAAGATAGATCCAGGCAAGAGCAACAGCCTGCCCAAAGGTACAGAGATAGGAGAGGGTCTAGCATCTTTGACAAGCAGTTGCCTTTTGTATTTTATGCTAAAGGAAATTTACTTTTATCAAGGTCTCTAAAAATGTTAATAAATGTTCCAGTATTATGTAACTCGTAAGTCTGATGGAGTGCTGTTGGATGTGTGACTGCAGCAAGGAAACTGGGTCCACAGGAAACTCAGCTTCTGTGGTCAATCTTAATTAAAAAATTGGAAACCCGTCAGTTACCCTAATAAGCATAATTTTAGGCAAAATGAAGTCTGGTTTCTGTCTTTATTGCAACAATAATGAAACCTCTTTCTCTTCTGAGTTTCTATGATATATACTCTGCTGTTGGCTAAGTTGGCTAAATGGAATCCCTATGCTCAGTCCCATAAAATTTAAACATAAATGGGTCTTTAAAGTTAAAAAGGCAAACAGCTTCCATTAGGATAAATGAATAGACTTTAAAACTGATCAGTCTCTAGAGTGTTCATTGCAGTTATGTTACTAACCAAATGTAGCCATGTAGATTGTACAACTGCCACTCAAGTCATATCTTAGCATAATCATGTACATTTTAGGGTTATAGGAAGAACTCTTAAAGGGGCTGTGAGAAAATAGCTTGATCAGAGGTCTGTTCTATAACATTCCTAGGGTTCTGTGGGCTGCTTTATCTTTTTATTTTGATCAGCATAGTTTTCTCAATCTATTATCATATGCAGGGATCATTGTTGTATTTTTTTCTCAAAGAGAAATTAATTCATTTTCTTTTTTCTATCTTAATTCTTAAATTTTCAACTTTTATTGTATATGTCTTTTGAATATAAGAGGTTGGAGATATAGAATTCTTGTAATTGCATTACTATTATATTAGAGCAGAGGAAAATTTATTTAGCTAAGTGTTTTTTACTTAGCTTTTCACACCCATCAACTTAATATTGTTCTTCTACAACAGTTTCTGTCAGTCAAATGAATTTCCTTCCAAAGATTCTTTTTAGAACATTTTAAAAAATGAACATTATTTAAGAGAACATGTTCTTCTCCTCTAGGAAGTCAACATCTTGGCATACAGCACTCCGTTTAAGGAAAAAATCTGAGAAAAAAGATAAAGACGGCAAAAGGGAAGGCAAATTAGAAAATGGTTACCGCAAATCACGAGAAGGACTTACAAATAAAGTTTCTGTGAAGGTCAGTGAAAGTGTCTTGGGGAGTCCTTGTTGTTCTTCCAAATGCATACACAACAGACAAGATTTGAGCACTAAACAACAGACAGCCAAGAATGTGCAATTGCTAAATTTACTGCATTTATAGGAACCATGGCCTGTTCCACTTTTCACCAGGTGCCATTCCATCAGAGACCTACAGCCTATACCATAATTTCTATTTTCCCACTTAACACCTTCTTTTATACCTTCTTATCACTCCTTCTACACTCTGTTCTCTTCTTTCTCCTCTGTCTTATTTTTTTCTTTTCCTCTTTCTTATGCCTTATACTTTACCAATGATGTTGCCTTAGTCCATCCATGGCTTTATCTATATGAAATACTGCTGGGCTTCTGGTGGGGTGTGGTAGTAATAAACAGAAAACCACAGAAAATGTGAAAGGAAGGGAGAAGAGGGATTGGGAAAATACCCAGGATCAACCCTACTCTTCTTTTCACCTAGAGACCAAATAGGAAATGACTTTCCTCCTTATTCCATTTGGGTTCAGTCAGTTTTCTTTTAAAATATAACTATTCCTTTAAAGAGTTAATCTTTGGTATAAATTACTTTAATCTACTATAATCAAATTCCTTTAAACCTTAAGTCCAAGAGGAATGGGAATTTTCATTAGATGGGAAAATGGAAATGTCTGATTTACTTCCTATTTGTGATAATATTCACAGTACTTTGATAGACACTAATGATACAAAGATAAATTATGACATAGGTTGTCCTAATGTACCCAAAGACTTGAAACCTATAAAATTAATGTGAAAGTGTATTGAGGTTGGGGGAGAATGAAAGCTAAGAGAGGGTTTAGAGGAAGCAACATTTCCTTTTTCATAGTTAAATTTTACTTTTTTTTAATTAAGCATTTATTTTCCCACCCCTTATCTACTTCTTAAAAAAAAAATCCTCATTTTGAAAATTATATATTGTAACCTTTGTCACTATTTGCACAATCAAGGAAAATAAATTGCTACATTATCCGTGTTCAAAAGACCTGAAAACTAAGAGGATGCCAATCAATTGGTAAATAGACAGATTATAGTATTGAATATAATGGAATAGTGTTTTGTCTTAAGAAATTATGAAAAGGACAATTTCAGAGTTTTGTTTGAACTGAAACAGAGGGAATGAGTAGACCAGGAAGAATAATTTATATTATAATAAAATTGTAAAAGAGAAGTCATTTATAAGGGAAGAAAAAACCTATTAAGCATAACAGTTATGCTTGAAGTGAGAAAATAACCCTTTAAAGACAACGCATAAAATCAGTGTGGAATAAGGCTTTCACATGGAGTTAAAAAGTATCCAAAAATGTTTTTCATCATTTTTAATTCTATTTCAAATTATTCCTTTTTATATTTTTAGGAAATAATTCTAATATAGGAACTGAAACTGATGGTCCTTAAAATAATCCATCCTTTGAATTATAACTGTTTTGTTTTGTTTTCTATTTCAGCTTCTTAATCCCAACTACATTTATGATGGTAAGTTGCATAGTAATTGATGGGATTAGAATTTTTAACCCATTGAGGTGTCCTAAAGGGATATTTTTCTTTCTTTTTTTTTTTTTTTTGGAATTTAGGGCTTGCATTGTTATTTGAATTAAATATCCTCATTCTTTTGTTGGGAAGGGGGAGGATTAAGGGGGGGAGTCCATAAGGAAGACATGGATGAACTAGGTAGTTCACTGGTAATTAATTTGTTCCTTCTTTTTAAGTTCCCCCAGAATTTATAATACCATTGAGTGAGGTAACATGTGAGACAGGAGAGACCATTGTTCTTAGATGTAGAGTTTGTGGTCGCCCCAAAGCTTCAATAATTTGGAAGGGCCCCGAACACAATACATTGAGCAGTAATGGACGCTACAGCATCTCATACAGGTAGGTCAATTCTTAATTTATTTTATCTTCACCTTCCAAGGGAAGTGTGTGAGAAAATATAAGAAAAAAAAATATTAGATCTGTGTTCACTGTATTTACCTGAATATAGGAAGGACCAATGCATTTATTCTAGGAAGCTACTAGTATGAGAGTTTTCTCCTTCAAAGTAAATGGCTTAATCTAGAAGTCCTTGACAATCTCACAGTGCCTGAGAACTTGAGTCACTTGCCCATGATCAGGTGGCTAATAAGTACCAGAGGCAGGATTTAAGGCCAGTCTTCTGGAGACAGACTCTCTATTTATTACAGCTCACTGCCTCTCCATTGGGGCCATCCATCTGTATGCATGAACACATGCATTCGCAACCTCCGAAGTAGATCTGTACTGATTTCTCATAGTCTCAAATGGGTATACAGGAAGGATAAGGATCTAACAGAGATAACAGGTATAAAGTCTCAGGGTTTCCAATGTCTGCTTCAAGATGAGAAATTCTAATATGTGCATTAATGTGTTTGGCAGTGACTTAGGAGAGGCCACTCTGAAAATAATCGGTGTGACCACAGAAGATGATGGTATCTACACGTGTATAGCTGTGAATGACATGGGTTCAGTATCATCGTCAGCCAGTCTGAGAGTTCTAGGTAAGCTACACAGTTGTTGGTTAAAACTTCCTCTGAAGCTCATTTAGTCTTTAAGAATGAAGGTTGGACAAAGTGAAGATACTAGCTATTCCATCTCTCGCTGTACAAGCAGACCAGCTTTATAATAAGCTTATAATGGTATAATTGAAGAGATATCATAATGTCCCATCTGTCTGGAAATATATCTTATTTAATACTTTACTGTAGCTTGAAAATTCACATGATAAAATCAGAGAACTAGAAAAGAAAACTTTCAAAGGTTATATTCCTTTTCTTATAAAATTTTATAGATGATAGACCCAAAGAAAGAGGTAGGTGGCATTTGTCCCAAGTGGTTGAGAGGTGGATGTGGCAATGGTGACATGCTTGGGTTAGAAAACAAGGGTAGGAGTATTATCTCCATAAGGCTGCTAACCCAGTCCTCTTTCTATTATTCAAATTCAACAAGCATTTATTAAATCTTCAAAAAAAGATAGATAAATGAATATATCAAAAGCATTTATTTAGCACTTACTCTAATAAATAAGATAGTACCTACCCTCAAGGTGCTTACATTCTAAATGACATTCCTGTCCTCAAAAAATACATTAACATATTTGTTTTTCAAATTAGCCAATAAGATAGGACTTTTAGCTACCTTCATGTTTATGTAATCAAGCTCCCCAGAGTTACAAGCTAGCCATCCTTTTTCTGACCCCTTGCTGCCCACCCATTATGCACACCTACTTTCCTATTTGGTTTTGGTTTTTTCCTGTATAATATGTGAGCCTAGAGATAGTGAGGAAGATTTCAATGGGAATTCAAAGAGGATTTTATCATCTAAATCCTCTTCTGAAATCAGATTCTAAAAGTGTTTTTTGAATTACAGTGGTCATTTGTGTTCCCTAGTAAAATGCATTCCTTGAAAATGTGTCAGGGATTTATTTGTTCACCAGACTACCATGCTTGTGTCACTTGATCTGCATAAGAAGAAGAAAAAGAAGAGAGTCTACTGATCAGAAATGGAGGAAGTGGACAATGTATTGGTTCAGATATAACTTCCATTTTTTTAGGAGGAAGAGATAGCAAAAGTTGCAGAATGACCTGGTAAATAAATTATACTGAAAAGGGGCTATATAATGCATTACTTTTATAAGTGGGTAGATGTTCCTTCAAAAAGCAATCCTTCTAGAACTTAGTAGATGATCTTAAAGATATGCTATTGCTGGAAAGTAAATTTTCTGAACAATCTGGTGATGAACCCCTCTGAAAATATTTAGGTTAGTCTGCAGCAGTTTCAGAGAAAAGGAATTTAGTGGTATAGAACCTTAAAATGAAAAAAATAAGAGCATAACATGTCAATTGGTAGTTAATAAAAAAAAGTATTGCAATGCAAATCAGTCTCAGGACACAGTTAGGAAGCACTGAGTACTTCGAAGGAACTCAAGGTATCAAGGTATCAAGGATGGAAAACAAAAAGAATCCTTTGATTTGAAGGGGGATAAAAGGTGATCTGAATTATACTTCTTTTAAGGAGACAACCTTAAAAATGACTTCAGTATTCCATGGGTTTGAATAATTATGAAATCATAATGAGAGTTTGGTATATTATACTTATCATGAGCTTATCTCAGGCCCATTCTTTCTTGACATCCTGACATCTAATACTGTTGGATCCCTCCTTTCTTTGAAATACCCTTCTCCTAGAAGTGTGCTCCCCTGGTTCTCCTCTAACCTAACTGACCTACCCTTTACAATGACTTTGACTGAATCTTCATCACTGTGTGTGTGTGTGTGTGTGTGTGTGCATGCATGCACATGTGCACTACAGGGCTCTGTCCTGGGCCATGCTCTCATTCTCTCTGCAGTTTCTTGTTCTTGGTGATCTCATCAGCTCTCTTGGATTCAACTGATTTCTCTACATGTCTATGTCTACCAAATCTATACATCCATCTCCATTCTCTCAACCGAACTTCAGTCTCACATCACCAGCTGGCTAATAGACATCTCCAACTGGATGTGCCATTTATTTCTCCAGTTCAACTGACATATATATTTCTCCAAGAAAACTTCTTAATTTTTCAATTTCTGTTGAAGGAACCACCATCCTTCCAGTCACCCAGGTTCACGGCCTCAGTTTCATCTTCAACTCTTTCTTTGGTCTTATCTTTCATACCCTAATGTTGCCAAGTCCTGTTGATTCTATCTCCACCATATATCTGCTATATGTTCCCTTATTTCCACATGGTCATTAATTTACCTCAGGCCCTCTTCATGTCTCACCTGTACTATTGTCATAGCTTCTTGAATAACCTCCCTTCCTCCAGTAGTTCCTTTCTACAATCCATCTTCCACCCAAATTGTCAAATTGATGTCAAATTGAAATTTGTAAAACTCTGTTCTAACCATGTTGCTTCCTTGCTCAAGAAGTTTCAGTGTCTCTGTCTTACTTCTTGGATAAAATACAAACTCCATTATTTACTACATAGAGATACTTGTTTCACAATCTGGCTCCAGTCTGTCTTTCTAGGCTTGTTATATACATTGCTCTCTGTCATATGTCCTTATTCCAGCTAACCTGATATGCTTATTGTTCTCAGTATATAACAATCCATCTCCCAACTCCATGCCTTTGAACATGTGTAAAATGCATGTCCTCGTCATCTCAGCCTCCTGGAATCTCTAACTACCTTCAGAACACAGGAGGCCCATCTTGATCTTCCAGGTTCTGATTCCCTTCCTTTAGAAATTTCTTAGTGTATATTTTGCATTTAATTTTCTATCTTCATGTTGCTTTCCCCAGTAAAATATAAATTTCTTGAAGATCAGGAGATTGCATTTTTTACTTTTCTTTAAATCTCCAGCGTCTGGGATACAGCAGGTGATTCATAAATGCTTTTTGAATAGAATCAAAATTATTTTTATTTTAGATTATTTTATATGATAGTACTTAGGAAACAAAGTTCAATTTAATAATAAAGTTGCATCAATACTTACAGTCTTGATAATTCCACACTTGATTAGTTAGATAAAAGGCTACAAAGATAAATGAGCTATTAATAACTATTCATTCCATCGGAGAGGAACACTGTTCTAGGCTACCCCATTGTATGATCAGATAATTATATAAGACAGAAATAATTAGGAATTCACAGGATTTGAAGCTTTAACACTCAATGAAAGATGATAAAAGTATTCCTTATTTCTTTCAGGTCCAGGAAGTGATGGGATCATGGTAATTTGGAAAGACAACTTTGATTCCCTATACAGTGAAGTGGCTGAGCTTGGCAGGTATGATATAAAAACACTGTGAAATACAGGGACCATTTGTAGGACTGAACAATCAGTTGACTAGACTTAAGTGTAATATTCTACAATATCCTACAACCAGTTATTAATTATATACATAGCATATTTAAATTAAACAATTATCATATTTATGCCTCTGTAAAATAACATTTGAACTGCCCCAAAATGTTTCTGCATGTTGACTTAATTGTTATACTTAGATAATATAATCAAATCTTAGAGAGTGGAAAGCAAATAGCAAATCCCCTGAAATAATCTTTTCTAACTACCATTTAAATTTTTTTTAGGGGCAGGTTCTCTGTTGTTAAGAAATGTGATCAGAAAGGAACCAAGCGATCAGTAGCCACTAAGTTTGTGAACAAGAAGTTGATGAAACGAGACCAAGTTACCCATGAACTTGGAGTCATGCAGAATCTCCAGCATCCCCTGCTAATAGGCCTCCTTGATACATTTGAGACTTCCACCAGTTATGTCTTGGTCTTAGAGATGTGCGTATGGCCTGATTTTCTTTACCACTTTCTAATATTTTGCTTCTAATGTTTCCTTATTTCTTTTTTTCCTCATAAATGAATGGGGGAAAAAATAGGACCTTTCAGGTTTCCACAGAAATCCTGTTATCTGTTGGAATTCCAATTATATATTGGACACCAAAAATGAGAGTTTTAGAACTTTCTTAAAACAAAACCAATAATCTTATGAACAGTTTGACCAGGAACCATATGTACCTAACAAATTCTGTTGTGACACAACCTCTGCAGCCCTTCTAGACTGGTTCCCAACCATCTTGGTGAGACATGGTGTGGTTCTACTCCAGGGATTCTAAGCTTGAATTCAGAGAACCCTGGAAAGGTTCCTCACCCTTGAATCATTACTGGTATGAAGAACACCCCTGAATTTGATCACCTGAGAGGGTTCTATGTTGATTTCCTCTCTGTCTTAGAATATGGAATCTAACCTTACTTCAGTCCCACAATCCACTTTTCACGAAATTTTTCCTTTATTGTTCTTAAGTATTTTCTTTCTCAAAGAAAAAGTGCTTCAATTGGTGGAGAAGATCCAGCACCTTGGTCACTAACTACTCCTGTCTTCAGGTCATTTTTCCACACCTAGAACAAGATCTCTAATGGTTTGCTATATCGGAATCCTGTGTTGGCTATCTCCCAGACTCATGACCTGGACTCTTATCCTGGACTCCTCTCTCTCCTTCATGTCCCCTCACTTTGTCAGACTGTCAGAAATTTCTGTCTCCACACTTGTCTCATCCAGTCTTCTGGATTTTCTCCTCAAATGAGTCCCATCTTATATAAAACAACTGGAGCTCCATGCCATCTTTTCAACTTCATTGGACATTATTTCCCCTCCCACATTGTGCAATTCAACCCTTGCTGGCCTTTTCTCTGTTCCCATATGCAGGACTCCCATCTCCCACCTCCCACTCCCATGTGCCTCCAGGTGTCTGAAATGTCCTCCCTCCATTCTTATGCCTCAATCTCTCACTTCAGTAAGATGCAACTGAGGCACTGTCTTCTGTGTGAAACTTTCCTGATCCCCCTCCCTCCCAAAATACTTTGTACATATTCATATTTATGTACTTTATAGTAGTGATGTGCATATCTTTTTATTTACTTGTCTCCTTCATTTGAATGGACGTTCCTTGCAAAAGAGATGTTTCCTTCTTTGTACTTGTATCCCTGGTGATTGGTACATAGAAGGCACTTAATACTTATTGACTGGAGCAGCTAGGTGGCACAGTGGATAGAGCACTGGCCCTAGAGTCGGCAGGATCTGAGTTCAAATGTGGCCTCAGATACTTAATAATTGCCTAGCTGTGTGATCTTGGGCAAGTCTCTTAACCCCATTGCCTTAAATAAATTTAAAAAAATTTTAAGTTTTATTGATTGATTGATCGACAGTTTGAATTGGAGACAGAGAGGTCTAATCATAAGTTTTTGAAAAATGAATTTGAGGGGGAACTCAAAAGAAAAACAAAATGTAATTTTTTTTAATGATTCTAACAAAGAACTGTACATAGAAACAGTGTCATATCAAATTTTTTATACATCCTAGGGCTGATCAAGGTCGTCTTCTAGATTGTATTGTGCGATGGGGGAACCTCACTGAAGGGAAGATTAGAATGTATCTTGGAGAGATTCTGGAAGCTGTGCAGTACCTTCATAACTGCAGAATAGTACATCTGGACCTAAAGGTTGGTGGAATACCAAGTTCTGGGTGACTTAGGATGAGAATTTAGTTCTTGCTAAATCACAGATAGCAAAATTGTGTCTTCTCTTAACTCAGTATTTTTGTCAGATTAGGACAGTGAGTCCTCCCTTGTTATGTTGTCCCTGAAAAACATTCCCTGGACCTGGCTTACAGATCAAACCCCATAATTCCAAGTCTTTTGAGATTTCAAACCATAAACCACCTAAATTCATTTCAAAATGGACCTGTCATATCCTGAATTCTGCTCTGTGGTAAATAATATTATCTCAGGGTTCCAGTATGGCAGATTGACAGATTTTTAACAGATTCTTAAGTTAGAAAGTAATACATCTTTGTCCTCCATTTGGATACATATTTGTGGTATTTTTCCCCCACTGTAATTTTGTATGTTTCCTACTACAAGATGACCCTGCTCAGTGTCCTTCTGCTGCCCTCTCCCTCCAGGATCAGTGGCTGCAGTTGGGCAATAACAGCAGTGCTGATAGCCTTGATAGGCAATAGGCTATTGAAAGTTAAGCTTTCTCATCAAACGAATGATAATTCTAGATCCAAAAGATAGTTTTGGATTTGCCATAAATAGAGGGAATATTAAAACAAGGGTATGTTCCTTTGAGAAACTGAGTAAAAAGCATGGAGAAGTTAGTTTAAAACTGCACTAAGACTTTTGGCACACACTGTATTTCAAATGATTCTATGATCTCATTGATAAGGTAACACAATAAGGATAATAGATCAATATCTTTCAATGCCTGTACCCCCCAAAAAATCACATTTTTTTAGGTTCTGATTTCTCTATGATATAGAAAAAGGACATAAAGGCTATATAGATATATATGTCTCCTATGATATGCTTGTCAGTATAAAAAAAAAATCACATTTCTCCATTACAAGTATGTATTCATAGGCACATAAATGCCCCATAATACCTATGGCACAGATGCTTCAGGCCTTTTAGACACAGTAAGACTTTCTGAGATTTCAACCTTTTTAAAATGTATTTAGGGCAGCCATGATCATCTTATAAAGAAAGTGCTTTTTTTCCCCCCATCCCTTTTAGGGATACCTGGTAGCCAATTTTGTAAGCCAACATTGCCAGTGAATGGGGATCCTTATTCAAGGCTTTCTTAGTTATGTTTCAGGGGAAACCATTTGACTAATGGAATATCTATGAAGTCTGTGTAGCATACAGAGAGGCAACACGGAACTGTTCATGGAGGACCTTGGAGACAGAAGACCTGAGTTTGAGACAAAGGCAGTGTTGCTTAACTATTCAGTATCCCCAAACAATTTTCTAAGATGTTTCAGTTGTAGATGATCTGTTACACAAATGAAGAGTTTCCAAGCTGAAAGTTCTCCTTCTGATGAACTAATATGTTAGCCCCCCCCCACAAAATCTATTTTATGAAAGAATTCAATCACATTAGAGCTCTCCTTCTTCTCAGTAATATTAGGGGCTTCTGTACTGAAGTTAGAAACATTTTATCCTGCTCTTTACATAAATGGTTTTGACTACACTTCCAATTCTAAAAGAGTAAGTAGTATCTGTCTTATCTTTGAATCTCCCATGGTGGTCTGATGCACAAAAATTCTGTGTTGATTGAGTTATAATAAAATTAATCTAGGATGGAGGTGAGGGATGTGGAGAGGAGTTCAAATTCGACCTCAGACATTTACTTGCTGGGTGACTTTAGGCAAGTCACTTAACCTCTATCTGCCTCCATTATCCTCATCTGCAAAAATGAAGATAAGAATAGCACTTACTTCTCAGGATTGTTGTGAAATGTTGTAAGTTGTTGTGAAATGTTGTAAAATGCTATGCAAACTTTAAAGTATCATCTAAATGCTAACTAGTGCTGTGGGTGGGTGGGTGGGTGATTTTTTTTTTCAAAATAACAGTTTCCTTCTTGTATATTCTAGCCTGAAAACATTTTGGTGGATCAGAGCTTGGCTAAACCAACAATAAAATTGGCTGACTTTGGAGATGCAGTCCAACTCAACACAACTTACTATATCCACCAGTTACTGGGGAACCCAGAATTTGCAGCTCCCGAAATCATCCTTGGGAATCCTGTCTCCCTTACCTCAGATACTTGGAGTATTGGAGTGCTCACGTATGTCCTTCTTAGTGGTGTATCTCCTTTCCTGGATGACAGTGTAGAAGAAACATGCCTAAACATTTGCCGCTTAGACTTTAGTTTCCCAGATGACTACTTTAAAGGAGTTAGCCAGAAGGCCAAAGATTTTGTATGTTTCCTACTACGAGATGACCCTGCTCAGCGTCCTTCTGCTGCCCTCTCCCTCCAGGATCAGTGGCTGCAGCTGGGCAATAACAGCAGTGCTGATAGCCTTGATATATCAAGACTGACTTCTTTCATAGAGCGGCGAAAACACCAGAATGATGTTCGACCCATTCGTAGCATCAAAAACTTCTTACAGAGCAGGCTCTTGCCTAGGGTTTGACCTATCTTGAAGTTCTTTCTCATTCTCTTTCACCTGCCAATCAACTGTTAATTTGAATTTTGAGGAGAAAAAAACAGCCATTCAGCTGCTAGTATGTTCATCGTGTGAAATTGCATTCCAAGTAAGCTGTGAGTAACAGTACTTGGGACTTATAGATGCAAGCTATGCTGGGGTGGAGGACTTTAACATTATCTCTGCAAAAAGGCAGATAGAGCATTGCTGTATCACAGTATTTTATTCAGGTTTCTGCAAAAAAAAGATACTTTTTTTAAAAAACGAACAGGAATAGAATTTTGCAAAATTAACGTTTTCAAGATTTATTCAAGAAAAATAAATGCCTATGTTCAAACCACTGGTATTAATGAACAAAACAAAGACACATATCTGGAGAAGACTCACTCAAATGGTTATACATTAATATGGCTCCATTTGCAACTTGGTTTCAAAGGGGTCATAGAGCTTGTCCAGTTGCCTCATCTATCTGTATCTTGCATAGCAATGCACTGAGACCAGATTTGTCTTTTGAGTGCATCCAACCTCAAACTTTTGCATACAAATAGAATGAATCGTTTTGCTCTGATAAAATGTAGGCCTTACTTGTATATAGACTGTTCCTGCCTTCAGTCTGTAATTCCCTCTCTCAACCTCAACTAACCCCACCTTCTCAACATCCTAAATAGTGGCATACTACTATTCAGGTCTTTCAGTTGAGGGGTCAAAGTTTACTAGCCCTTCCGAAAAGGACTCCAGGGGCAGATCCTACTCCTATCGCCCCCTCCCTCTACCCACATCCTCCCAAACCCATCAATCAGATTGTTGAGCAGTATACAGCCAGATGAAAATACTGTAAATGCACTCATTGAGATTTTTCTGTTTGATTTCATATCATGTGCAATGTTGTGGCTTTAACATTTTATGCAACTATTTATGAGGACCTCTGTTGTAACTGTAATAAATATATAGAAAAAGCACATACTTAGTACGGTGAGCTTTATGGTTTTGTGTGTGTGACTAAAGGATTTTTTTTGAGGGGGCGGGGAGGGAAGGGATTGTATCACTGTGCCATTAGTTTTTAAGATAGTTAACACATAGCAAAAATTCTTGTCAGTTTTGAGGATTGTAAAAAGTGATTTCATATTCCAAATCTAAAACTGGATAATAGGGTAACATTTTAAAATTTATTATACTATTATTCAAAATGCCAAAGTATTATTTTTTCCCAAAATCAATCTTGACATTTAGTACTTTTTAATATTTTTGAATCTGTTTACTTTCTGTACAATAATTGGCTGAATTTTGTGTTTTTTGGTTATGAAAGCCAATCAAGGGTCAGCCGCCATGAGGCCAGAATCCAATGCCTAAGTCACTGTGGCCAAGGTAATGGTGATATTGGAGGTATTTTCAATAAAAGGGATGTGTTTCTGGGCTACTTTGGATTTTCCTGGATGTCTTTTTATCTGTGACTGTGTGAAGTACTATAAATAGGAAACCAGCCTGCATCCCCAAGCCAGTCAGACATCTGGGTTTTGAGCCATAAACCAGCTTAGTTAGCTTTGCAACTTCCAATGTATTTTATTTATTAGTTTTGTTGGGTTTTTTGTTTCTTCTTTGTAAAGTTGTACAGAAACTTTTTAAGAGAAAAAAATGAATTCAAAACTGGATGTGTATTCGTAACCTCATAACTTTTATTTGTGTATTATTTCTTTTATTATTTCAGTTAAATTTTTACATTATTTTGCATGTATATTTCTTTGTACAGAGACGTGTTTACACAGTATGATGTGATGTAAATATTTTATTTTGCCATCAGTTATTTTAAAAAATTAAACATATTTGACATATTTGCCTGATTTTTGTGTTAGGCCTTTTATTCAGCTTTATCTCATTGGAATTTTACTGGACTAAGCATTGCCCCAACCAGCTGTGACCTTTATATCCATAATAATCCTTTGAGTATTTGCTGGGAGTGATGTATGAACTCTCCTTTGAAAACCAAATCAAAAGAGTTTATCAACTCTCCCTCTCCCCCCCCCCCCCACTGCCCTTTCTCTGGAAGCATTTCAAATAATTCGTATTCTCATTAGGAAAGGGGAAAAGGAAGGAAATATTCATATGGTGCATACTATGTAACAGAGTCTGTGCTAATAATCGCTTTACATATATTATCTCACTTGTACCTCACAACAACCCTAGGAGGTAAGTGCCATTATTTTCCTCATTTTATAGTTAAGAAAACTCAGGCAAATAAAGGTTAAGTGACTAGCCCGGGATCATCCAGCTAAAAAGTATCTTGAGGCCATATTTGACCCCTGGGCCCAGTGATTTAACCATTAAACCACCCAACTATCTCTTAAGAGTATTCTTTTTAACATTACCAGTCATCATTCACTGGTTACTATTGTACTATGTGCAAAAATATGAAACTACTCAGAGGAATGACTTTTATTGAAGTTTGTCCTAGAAGGCTCTCTGGTCTAATAATATCCATTTTGCCATTTTTTGGTTTTAAATTGGAGGATCAGATAAGCAAAGAGAGGAAATCAGATTTTTTCAGTTGTCTTTTTTTTAATTCTCCTGTTGCACATTCAGAAAGTCCTAAAATATTTTATATCACATAGTGACATATTGGCATAGCTCTTGATTAAGACTGTAAGATACCCTTCAAATGGAGAATGATGCATTTCTGAGGCTATACGTGAAGCATGTTCAAAGTAAATCTTCAGACATTAAAGTAAAAACAATCTGCATTGTCAGGCACCAATTTTTATAAGGAAATTTTAGACTTTGTATTTTTTTCTTTTATGAGCCAAATTCCTAAGTTGAGACATTTTTTTAATCTGAAACCTTTCTCTTGCACAGAGTAAATCCCTAAATTCAGAAAATGGCTGTTGACTTATTCATATAAAGGTAGCAAGGCTCAAGGGGCTTAGGAATAAGGTAACATAAAGAGACAGCTGAACTATAATAGGACTTTGAATGAATCTCTTACCTAATGATCTGTCTCAGCCTTCTCACCCCTGAAATGAGATCATCAGGGACCTTTTATTAGGACACTTAATATGAATATTAATTCAAGTCCACAAGAATATAAGCATCTACTAGCAAGATGCTGTAGAGACAAGGCTGAAGGGAAAAAAGATATACCTTGTTTGAGCTAGTAAGGAGGGTGACAACTATGATACATATTTAAATATGATACTAGTAAAGGAATGGTCAAACATATCTCTTAGATGAAAGAGATTACAAAAACTTTGTGTAGAAAATGACACCAGAACTGGACTTTGATGGAAAGTCATGGGCTACTGGAGAGAGTCATGGAACCTTGCCATGTTTACATGCATTCATAGTAACCTTAGCCAGATCCCACCTACTGCATGCAAGTCCCTATATTTTTATCTTTTCTAAACTTGATATCAATTATCAAAAGAACTGTTCTTACCCTATTTTCAGGGTTCATAACAGAACACCCCACCACTCCTGAGAAGACTGATGCTATCCTACAGTTCTCCTCAACAACTGAAAGCCTCAATTCCACTCTCTTACCATTCATCTTTGACCTCAGAGCGTGAGATAGTCCCACCCCTGACCCTCTTACTCTACTCTCAATACCTTTCGTCCCCAACTGTCTAGAGGTCCTTGCTCCATTAATCTCTCCTACCCTCTCTTCCACTTTTAATCTTTCCATCTGCTGGTTTGGCATCTTATGATGACATGACAAGCAAATGGTTTGGATTTAAGGGAGGGGTTGCTGTGCTAATCCCTAACCTCACTTTCTTCTTCAGAGCCATCTGGGCCCAGTGGCTAGATAGGAATCAGGACAAGTGCAGATGGCCCTAGGTGTGAGGTAATCAGGATTAAGTGACTTGACCAAGATCACACAGCTAAGTGTGAAGTATCTGAGGCAGGATTCTACCTCCCATCCTCCTGATTCTAAGGCTCGTGCTCTATTCACTAAGCTACCTAGCTCCCCATGATCTTATATTTAATGTCTCTTCTGAACTTTATTAATAGTCCTCTCAAAGGCACTATCCAGATATCTCCACTCTATCACCCCAACATGCTACCTTAGTGTTACTCAATTCAATCCCAGCACATAGTATCATCATCAACTCCTTACTCTAAGCCCCCATGTTCAGCATCTCTTCCATACATTCCTCTTGACCCTCACAGCCACTACCCTACTTTAGACCTGACATCACCTCTTGCCAGGATAATTACATTAGCCTCCTAGTAAGTGAGCTTCAAGCCTTTGCCTTTGCCAATTCATCCTCCACCCATCTGTCAGAGGGATTCTCCTCAAATGTAGGAAACAGTGATTATATCACTACTACCAACCTAGTCAATATCTGGTGCCACCCTATTAGTCTAGGATCAAATATAAACTCTACAAATGGAATTTAAAGCTCTTTAACTTGGAACTTTCTAATTTTATGCATCACTCCCCTCCTTGCAGCTTTACAATCTAGTAATACTGGCCCCACACTAACTTTATGAAACTTTTCTTGATCCCTCAAACTGTTTGTGCCCTCCTTCCCAAAACTTGTAATTATTTTTAATATAGCCAAATATTCTTCATACATCTAGATATGAGTGTTTTCCTTGCCATTAAGATACAAGCTCCTAGAGGGCAGAACCCTTTTCACTTTTGTCTTTGTGTCCTCAAGTACATAATTAGGTTTAATTGTGGTCTATAATCAGATATTTATTGGTTGATATATATCTACCCATGTCACTCCTCTAATCATTAATCATTGTCTCTCACAACCTTCTCCTATGTTAAATTCAAATTCCTCTGCATGACATTGAAAGTCATCATATTATGGTATCTCCTTAGCCTTTCAGCTCTATCCCTCTTTGTATCCTCTGCCCGCCCAAAACTGGCTCATTCCCAGTCTCAGAAAGCAGCTGGTAACTTAGAGAAGCTTGGACTTGGAGTCAAAAAGGCCTACGTTCAAATCTGACCTCAAATACTTACTTGCTATGTCACTCTAAGCAATTCACTTGATCTCTGCCTCAGTGTCCTCAACTGTAAAATGAGGATGATGATAGCATCTACTTCTCAGGGCCACTGTGAGGATCAAATGAGGTACTATTTGTAAAAATCACTCTACATAGTGCCTGATCCATAGGTGTTCAGTCACTCAGTTGTGTCTGACTCTTCATGACCCCAATGCACTCTGGTGCCTTCTGTGATCTGCTACTTTTTTGAAGTCTATCCAAGTTTATATTTATTGTTTCCATGACACTATTTATTTCTCCCATCCTCTGTTGTTCCCTTTTCCTTTTACTTTCAATCTTTCCCAACATCAGGTTAATATGTAGTTAAAATATTTAAGTTTCAGCTTCAGTATTTGACTTTCCAGTGAATAGTATGAATTAATTCCTTTAAGTATGACTGATTTAATTAATCTCCTTGCTGTCCAAGAAATGCTTTCTCAAAAGTCTTCATCAGGATCACAATTCAAAAGTGTCAGGTCTACCATGCTCAACTTTGCTTATAGCTCAGCTCTCACAGCCATACAACGTCACTGGAAAAACCATAGTCTTTGACTATACAATCCTTAGTTGGCAAGTCAATGTCTCTGCTTTTTAGTTTGCTGTCCAGATTTACCATATTTTTCCTTCCAAGAATTAAGTGTCTTTTAAATGTAGTGATCTTGAGCCCAAGAATAAAAGATCTGACAGTTTCCATGTCTTCTTCTGTTTATCAAAAAGTGACCAGTTACCAAAATCTTAGGTTTGTTTTTGTTTTGTTTTGTTTTCTTATTGCTAAGCTTCAAGCCAGCTTTTATATTCTCTTCTTTCACTCTCATCATGAGGCTTTTTAATTCCTCTTTATTTTCTGCCTTCAGAATAGGATCATGTGCATATCTGAGATGGCTGATATATTTCCTGCAATCTTAGTTCTAGCTTTGAATTTATCCAGTCTGTCATTTCATATATGTGCTCTGCATATAATTTAAATAAATAAGATGACAAATTAGAGCCTTATCATGCTCCTTTTCCAATCTTAACTAATCAGTTGTTCCAAGTTCAATTCTAAATGTTGCTCCCTGATCCACACACAGATTCCTCAGTAAGATGATCTAGTACTCCCATCTCTTTGATGGGTCCCAATCAGACAATCAAACAACAATAATTTATTGAGTACCTATTTACTATGTTTTGAACATTACCTTCCAACAAAGGATTGTGAAAAGAAGTATGTAGCCAAACTAAAAAAAAAACTGATGTAATCTTAAGCAACATTTCCAAAGAAAGTTGAGAAGCTGAAGTGTCAGTGCAGTTTCAATTCAATTTTAGGATAAATATCCAAGATAGAATTGGTTAACAAGTGCTATTTGTGTTAACCTTCACTAAAGATCTTTAAAGTTGTGTTGGGGCAGATAAGGATTAGACCAGACAGCCTCTAAGTTTCCTTCCCATTCTGAGAAGCCAGGATAAATAATTTTTCCTTTCTAAATCTTATTTCCTCATCTGAAAAAAGGAGTTAGACTAGATGGTCTCAGAGATCCCTTCCAAATCTCAGATTCTGTCACTCTGAGAGGCTTGCAAAAAATAAATCAAGTCAGCTAGGGCTGAATGACTCCCAGTCCATCCCCTCTACCTAAAATCTGTACAGATCTCAGGTTAATTTAACATTGTAGTGTCAATTGTCACACTCATGCTAAAATGAGAATGATCACTTTCTCTTTTATGTCAGTCAGAAATTTAAAAACAAAACTACTACTAGTCTCCCATGTACGCTTACCTTCCAAGGATGTGACAGTCCCCCTTTTCCTTTCCTCTCTGACTCGGAGGTACTAACTCAGAAGTCAAATAAAGTGACTTTCAATCCTGCCTTTCCTACTTGTGTGACCCCGGGCAAATCACTGAATTTCTTAGTTTTCCCACCTGAAAATGAATGGGTGGTACTAGATTATCTCTAAGGTCTCTTTCAGTTTTGGATCCTATAGTTCTATTATCATTTTAATAAGGTTTTAAACTTTAACCCTTAGTCAATAAACACTGATTAAGCTCCCACTATAATACTCCTCTATATTATATCTAGCTCTTCTATACTATTTCTATGTTTAAGTGACATTGGGGAAATCACTTTACTCTAATTGCCTCACATCTGGGGCCACCTCCAGTTGTCCTGATTTATATCTGACCACTGGACCCAGATGACTGTAGGAGAAAGTGAGGCTGGTGACTTAGTACAGCACCCCCCTCATTCAAATACAAATCTTGTCCTTACCATGGCACCACTCCCCCAATGTTCTTCAAGAACAAAGGATAAACATCATCATCATCATCATCATCATCATCATCATCACCATCATGTCACTAGGCACTGTGCTAAGCAATGACCTTTATGGTGGATCAATTAATCAATCAATTAACAAGTATTAAGTCCTTACTCTGAGTCTGGTACTAGAACAAAAGAGTCAAATTCAAAGGAGCTTACATTCTATTGGTTAGATAAAAATACATATAAATATTTACAAAGGAAATTCAAAATAAATACATAAATCCAAGAGAATTTGAAGGGGAGAGACATTAGCAACTGCAGGAAAGAACAAAAGTGACAAAGTGAGGATCAAAAACAGCCTGGGCTAAAAGATAGTATTTGAAATAATTCTTTTTTTTTATTAAATACTGATATCTCAATTTTATCACATCATCATAATTTGCCCCAGAATCTCTTGCCTTCCCTTTCCCATAGAACTATTTCTTATAACAAATAGTTTGAGTTCATCCTTAAAGGAAAGTAGGCATTTTGTGAACTAGGGATAAGGAGAGAGAGTGAATGAAGTCACAAAGAACTGAGTTCAAATCCAGTTTCAGATTCTTATCAGCTGTATGACTAAGTCACAACCTCTGTCAGTCTCAATTTCTTCAATTATAACTTGTTGCAAGGATGGAATTTGATGATATTTTTTGAAGCCCTTAGCACAATGTCCAACACATAGTAGCACTTAATATATACTTCTTCATTTCTCCTTCTCTAATATTTGACCATTTTTGAGGTATAAATATTCACACTAAGCTGGCAAGGGCTGGCATTGGTACACCATATTTTTTTTCATCACAGCAAGCCAGTAAATAAAGAAAACTCCTATTCTCAGTATTAATTGACAAAAAAGAGAAAATTATTTTTTTAAAAACCCTAGAAAGTGATTTTCCTAAACAACCCATCCATCTATGACTTAACGGTGATCTTTTTTTTTTTTATCACAAATGGCCAGAAGTAATCAAATCTGATCAATAACCCCAAGGTCTTCAGGAAATGAGAGAAGATTGTACTGTTCTTAGGCAATAATGACTCAACTCTAAATGCTTCAGGTGAAGGGGAGGGGGGAGCAATAATTCTAAATACAAGTGAAATATTTCCTCTTCTAAATTTGGTTACCACCTGCTCCTAACCTCTTGTTATTCAGTCATGTCCTACACTTCCTGATCCCAATTGGGGTTTTCTTAGCAATAATACTAGAGTGATTTTCCACTTTATTCTCTAGCTCATTTAAAAGAAAGAGGTTAGGCCTAGGTGAAAGGAGGAAAAGGTTTTAGTAGAGAAACTGTTTCTTGAGAAAGAATACACATTCTTTCAGAGAATTTAATTAGTCATCTGACCTTTCAGGGCTCATGATGAATATAGTTAAGAAGAATATTGTGGAAGTGATAAGATCTCAGAATTGTCAAAGAACCTTCAGATTATCTGATCCAACCCATTTATTGCATAGAGAGAGATTAAGTAGCTGACCCAGGATCACACAGGAAGTAAGTGATAGAGTTGAGATTCAGACCTTGGTTCATCAGTTCCATATCCAGGACTCTTTTCATTGTATCAAGAAATTATAGGGGTTGCACCAAGAAGACATTCTTGTTACATCAAGAAAATTGCAGATGATATGCCAACATCTGGTGCAGGAGATAAAGAAGAAAAAATATCTATGAAGATCTTCCAAATTAAATGGACACACATGAATGTTCAATGATTCCAATGCAAAAGCAGGCATAGGAGGAAGCAGCTAAAGAAATGGCACTGGATTGAAAAACAAAAGAGGCTAAATGCTTGTGGACTATACAGAAGTTTCATACTTATATATGACTACTTGAGACATTTGCCAAGCTAAAAGAGTTCCAACTTTTTGTGGTCAGGTCTTTTTTGTGCCTTTTGTGACAAGGAAACTACATCAATGTTGTTAGAGGCTATCAGAAAGCTGTGAGAAGAGAGATGAAACTTGAGTCTTACCCACCTGGGACTCAGCAGGTTCTAGTTCAGCTTTGTCATCTTTCAGAAAGAAAATTAGCTTAACTGGCATGAGGAGAGTTGGGAAATTGCTCCTCCCACAGGTCAAGATTGTTCCATATTTGTCTTCTTTCTTCAGCCTCGAGCACTTAGTAGTTGCTTTTAATTATTGAATTATTGAAATGAGGGCAATATCAACTGTGTTGAATTACCTTTATGCAGCACTTAGCATGTATAGCATGCATAGGGGCTCTTCATTTGTTTTATGCTTGAAGGGACAATTCATCTAGCCTAACCATTAACTTTATAAAGTATTTTATCTTGTGCCATGGAGGGCAGCAGACATAACTTACAAGCTAAGTGCTTGTCCCTTGAGGTTAACCAAGAGTAGGCATTAAAGAAGAAGCAAAACTCATTACAGACAAATTCTCTGGGTCAGACAGATTATTTAATCCTGAACTTGCTGAGTTGGTTTCATTGTTTTACAAAGCTTGACTACTCTGATGTCTTTACTTCTGCCCGTTTGAATGTGGTTAGTCTCTGCTTTGTACTGCTACAAGAGATGCTGCTACTACTACTAGCGCCAAAGATTCTTGGCATTCAAGAGTATCATAGCAACCAGAGCATTCTCTCAAGCCCAAAAACTCCCAGAAGAGGAAGGAAAGTCTACCTCAGAGACTTGAGTCCCTACTGGGAAATTTCCTGTTTACACTACATTTTATAATGCATATTACAGACAATCATTGTTACTTTTTCTCAGTCAATCTGAGGACACACCTGGAAGAGAATCACTGGGGAGGATGTTTGATTTATGAGAGATTTCTTGTCAGCACCTAATAGGGCAAAACCATAGAATCAAAGATCTAGAGTAGGCAGAGAAACAAGTCACCTAATCCAAAATCTTCATCTTACACATGAGGAAATTGAGGTTCAAGAGGTTAAATAACTTCCTTAAGGTCATAAAAGTGGTAGGTATCAGAGGTAAGTTCTGATCTGATTCCTCTGAAACAGCCAATTTATCCATAGCATTTATCCTTCTATGAGTATATACTAACCAGGTCTTACCACGATAAGAAAAGCATCTTTTTGCTTTATAGAACTTAGACTACACAATGAAGCATCTAAGCTTCACCTTACCCTATCCTAGAACAAATATGGTCCAGTGTAAAGATACTAGCTCTAGTCACAAGACTGCCTCTGATAATTGTGTGACCTAAAATAAGTCATTTAATCTCTGGAACTTAGCTTTCTTATCTGATAGATGATTCAAACCATACTCACTTTATGTGGCCTTTCTCTTTAAAAGGATCAACCCTTTTACATGATTCTTGATCCCATCCAAATCATTAATTAAAGAAATGTAAATTAAAGCAATTCTGAGATTCTACCTCACATTCATCAGAGTAGCAAATATGTCAAAAAAAGGAAAATGATAAATATTGGCAAGACTGTGGGAAAATAGGCACCTTGTGCACTGCTAGTTGACCTGTGAATGGGAAACAGCCATTCTGAAAAGCAATTTGGAATTACATTCAAAAAGTTACTTAGTAATGCTATACTACTTTTTAAACCAGCTATACTTCTGCTAAGCCTAAACCCCAAAAGACAAAAGAAATAAGAAAATGTCATATGTTTTCCAAAATATTTATAGCAGCTTTTTTTTAGTGGTGGCAAGAAATTGGAAACTAAAGAGATGGCCATAAACCGAGAAGTAATTGAATAAGTTGTATTATAGAATGTGTTTGTAATACTCATATTACAAGAAATGAGGAAATAGATTATTTTAAAGAGACATGGATGGGCAGCTAGGTGGCGCAGTGGATAAAACACCTGCCCTGGAGTCAGGAGTACCTGAGTTCAAATCTGGTCTCAGACACTTAACCCCATTTGCCTTACAAAAACCTTTAAAAAAGAGAGAGAGACATGGAAAGACAATGAATTAACGTATAGTAAAGTAAGCAGAATCAAACAAGTTATAGCAAAACATCAATATAATTAACATTAACAACTTTTTAAAATTTATTTATTTTCATCCATTTGTACATGTATGTTTTTAAGTTACAAAATTTCCTTCCACCCTCCCTTCCCATACCCCTGCCCTCAGTGGTGAACAGTCAGGTTAGCATTGTACAGATACATTTTGATAAACATGTTTACGAATTAATAATTTTTGGCATGAGGAATTTGGGTTAAGGGAAAGGGATACAGAAGAGGTAATTTTTGCAAAGTATTCATCAGATTTGGAAGGGTTTTGTGAGTGTGTGTGTGTGTGTGTGTGTGTGTGTGTGTGTGTGCTTTGTTTTGTTTTGTTTTTCTTCCTCTGGATGGTGATGTAACCAGTCAAGTACAGTTGTCCTAGCTCTCTGAACTGCTGATAAAAGCTGCTTCCATCAAGATTGTTCATCTCACAGTGTTGTTGATGTATACTTTGTCCTCTTGGTTCTACTCCCTTCACTCAGCATCATATCCTGTAAGTCATTCCATGCTTCTCTAGAGTCCAACCATTTATAGCTTCTTATAAAATAATAATATTCATGTACTATAACTTGTATAGCCATTCCCCAATTGATGGACATCCCCTCAATTTCCAATTCTTTGCCACTACAAAAAAAGCTGCTATGAATATTTTGGAACATATAGGACTTTTCCCTTCTTTAATAATTTCTTCTGGATATATATACTTAGAATTGGAATTGCTGGGTCAAAGGATATGAACAGTTTTTTTGCTCTTTGCTCTCCAGAAAGATTGGATTTGTTCACAACTCCACCAGCAATGTATCAATGTCTCAATTCTCCCACAACCTCTCCAACATTGATCATTTTCTTTTTCTCATCTTGGCCAATCTAATAGGTGTGAGATGATATCTCATTGTTATTTTATTTATTTGTTTGTTTGTTTATTTATTTATTTGTCTTTAGGATTTTTTTATAAGGCAAATGGCATTAAGTGGCTTGCCCAAGGCCACACAGCTAGGTAATTATTAAGTGTCTGAGGCTGGATTTGAACTCAGGTACTCCTGACTCCAGGGCTGGTGCTCTATCCACTGCACCACTTAGCCACCCCATTCATTGTTATTTTAATTTGCATTTCTCTAGTCAATAATGATTTGGAACATTTTTTCATATGATTATATATAGTCTTAATACCTCCATTTGAAAACTGTTCATATCCTTTGTCTATTTATCAATTGGGGAATAACATTTACAACTTTTAAAACTTCTGTAAATGAATGCTAAAATAAAACAAACAGGCAAGAGACAATCTATATAACAACAATCCAATTAAAAAACATTAAAAGCTGTAAGAACTATGATCAATTCAATGACTACTTATGATTCCAGAAAACGAATGATGAAACATGGTATCTTTCACCAGACAGTTGATAGAAGTAGAGTATTACATATACATATACATGTTTGTATGTATGTATATATATGAATCCTTTGAGGGAATTTGACTACATACTTTGAAAAAATAGAGTTGGGGAGAGAAAATAAACTAGTTTTTTTTAATTGTTTAAGATAGAGCAGTGTAAAAAAATGTGGAAAGTACTTTCAGACAGTTTCTAGATTACTTTGTCTTTACTACACTGCATTAATTACAAGAGGTAGCTTATGGAGTAATCTGTAAATGCTTATAATTTAAAAATAAAATAGATCAATTATTAAAAAATTCTCACTAGATCATATGCTCAAGTTGTCATCCTATGCCCTATTTCCTGACAAATTACTAGAAAAAATTCTCTGTACTCATTTCTTTTCTTACTCTGAAATTCTTTGCTTCTGACTTCATTACTCAATTGAAATCACTCCTTCCAAAATTACTATTTCTTAATTTTCAAATCTGATAGCCTTTTCTCAGTCTTTATCCTTCTTGACCTCTCCTGTATTTTGTACTGTTGTCCATTCTGTCTTCCTGGTACTCTCTCTTCTCCAGGAGATAACAACTTATAACAGTTCTTTCCCTGGTTTCTTCTCCAATTTATCTAAATAATCTTACTTAGTCTCCATTATTGGTCTTCATCCATTTCATGCTCAACTAATTTTAGATGTTCCCCCAGGTTCTGCCCTAGGGGCTCTTTTCTTTGCTCTCTACATCCTCTCTTCCGGGGAACTTCTCTGCTCCCAGGGGTATCCTATCTGTTCCTTGAGGCACCTGGTAGAATATTGGATAGAATGCTGGACCTGGAGTCAGGAAGATCTGAATTCAAAAGCAGTCTTGGTGACTTACCATGACCCTGGGCAAATCACTTAACCTCTGTGTGTCTCAGTTTCCTCAGCTGTAAAAAGAGGATATTAATAGCACCTATATCACAGGGTTGTTGTGAGGATAAAAAGATATATTTGTACAAAGTACTTAACATAGTTCTGGTATAAATTAAATACTATATAAATGTATAATTCCTTTTCTTCTCCTATGTAGAGGACTTATAAATCTCTATATGCAGCTACAGACTCCATCAGCTCTAGTTTCACATCACCAACAACCCAATGGACAGTTTAAACTTGATGATCCAGAGAAATCTAAAATGTACAAACAGAACTCATGACCTTTTCCCCATAACTTTGTCTCCTTCAAATTTCTCTGCTTTTGTCAGATACCCCATCTTCTAGTCTTACAAGTTCATCACCTCAGTGTTAACCTGACATTATCCCTCCCCTTCACCTTGCATAACTTATCAATTAGTTGACAATTTTTTAAATTTTATTTTTAATTTATGAAATAAAACAGTATAACTTTTTTTAGGTTTTTGCAAGGCAAACAGGGTTAAGTGGCTTGTCCAAGGCCACACAGCTAGGTATTTAAGTGTCTGAGACTGGATTTGAACCCAGGTACTCATGACTCCAGGGCCAGTGCTTTATCCACTATGCCACCTAGCCTTCCCTAAAACAGTATAACTTTTAAAAAAGATGATTGCAAATCTATTATGTACAACTTGCTATTTCTTTTAAATATTTAATAAAGTTATCATGTAAATTTCTTTTTTTCCTTTTTCCCCCTCCTTCCCCTTCATGACTATTAGACACAAATATGTACATATATCTCTAAGTTAATCATACTTCTATTTTTCAACTCTTGCATTTCTACCTTTATAATAACTCTCATATTTGACTTCTTTTTTCTCCTCACATAGCCAACCACTTTAGATCATGCTTTTATCACTTCTTACCAGTATTATTGCAATGGTTCCCTGATGATGATGATGATGATGATGCTGACGCTTATTCTTCATTCTCAAAGACCATGACCTCAGGTGGGTGATGCCATGTCAAGCAAATGAATTGTATTTGAGTGGGGAAGTGAGTGCTGTGCTAAAGTGAGGCTAAGTGCCTCACTTTCTCCTCCAGAACCATCTGGATCCAGTAGACAGAATTGATCAGGAGGACTGGAGATGACCCTGGATGCTAAGCAATCAGGGTGAAGTAACTTGACCAAGGTCACACAGCTAGTGAGTGTCAAGTGTCTGAGGCTGGTTTCAAACTCCCATTCTCCTGACTCCAAGACCAGTGCTCTATCCATTGCACCAGCTAATTATATAAATATATATATATATATATATATATATATATATATATATATATATATATACTTCTAATTGGTCTTCCTATCTCAAGAATTTTCCCTTTCCAGTTCAACCTCTACACAGCTGCCAAAATGATTTTCCTTGAGCACAGATATCACTCACCTACACAATAAACTCCAGTGGTTCTCCCCTGCCTATTAGACAAAACTTAAACTTCTCAGTTTGATTTTTAAAGCCACTCAGTCTCAAGCTCTCTTTCCAACCTTCTGTAAATTATTCCTGTTCTCATATTTGGTTTTCTCTACATTTCTCACACAAAGCACTCCATCTCCCATTTGAATGACTTAACAATGGCCATCATTCCTGTAATATTTTCCTTCCTGATTTCCCTCCCATAAAATCCTTCTCTTCCTTAAGATGCAGCTCAAGTATCATTTTCTCCCAGAAGGTTTTTTTCTCCCTCCCTAGTTACCATGTATTGAGTTACCTTGAAATTATTTTGCATTTATTCTTTATAAGTTTGTGTGTGTGTGTGTGTGTGTGTGTGTGTGTGTGTGTGTGTGTGTGTGTGGTCTTTCCCATAAGCTCACTGAGGGCAGAACCTTCATTTTTTTGTATATGAATCACCAGCACCTAGCTAGTACACAGTAGGCATTTTAAAATTTTGGCTGATTGATTGTTAGCACAAGTCCTTTTTTTACACGTGAATAGGACTGTATGATTGTTGGAATCCTTTCTAACTCCCAAATTCAGTGTTCCCATGATTGATTTACCATCTCAACAACTCTCATCTGAGCACTTCCCAGTTTATCACTATTCTTCCTAAAATATGGTGGTCAGAACTGATCACAATGCTCCAGATACAGTCTGACCAAGGCAGAAGACAGAATTATTGTCACATTCAATAAGGATTTATGAAAAGCCCCTGAGTGCTAAGTACTAGATTAGGTATAGGTGATTGAAAGACAAAAATGAGATCTACTGGACTTTCTTAGATAGAGCAGTGGCATGTCCTATTACTGGTTTTATTTAGAAACAAAAATATGACAACTGTGTAGAAATTCTATGGTTAGAAGGGAGACTGGAAACAGAAAGATCAAATCCAAGGTTATTGCAGTAGTTCAAGGTAAGAAGTAATAAGGATTAGGCTGTGCTGTGATTGGAGAGGTCAGGGGTGCTGTGGGAGTAGAATAGACAAGACTTGGAAGGTGACTAGATATGGGGAGTGTCAGGGAATATAAAGTCTAGGATAATTGCCAGGCTGTGGAAACAAGTTACTAAAGAATGGAGGCAAGGCCTGGCAATCCTATCTAATTTTACTATTATCAAGCTCCACAACTCTATCTCTCACACACAAGTTTAGCATGAAAGATTATGGTAGATACTTTGCAAAAATATACTGCAACTACCCACTCTACCAATCTAGTAGCACTATTAAAAAAGGAAATAATATTAGTCTGGCATGATCTATTCTTGAGAAGAGGAATAACTTTCTGTGATCTTTTTTCTAGATAGAAACTAGCCATCCCTTTGATATTCCAGGAATACAAGTCAAGATCACCCTCCTGTTTTTAGTTGCCTAATCTTTTCTCTTGTTTTGAAATTCCAGACAATATTTGCTTTTCTCTAGCACAAAGCACCTTTACTATCCTCCATAATTTTTTCAAAGATCTCTGACAAGTCCTTTAGCAATAAAAACCTCTAGTTGTGTCTGTATCCTGGAGAGTGGTTTTATTGGAATAGGTGAATTGAATTTATCAAGAGTAACTTGAATTTATCAAGGGTGCTTTTTTTTTTATCATTTTCCTATCTTGGGTGTCAACTTCCTATTAATCATTTTTGTCTTTCCAGTTCAAAAATTATTCTTGGCAGAGAAAATAGAAGAAAAATAAGAATTCAGTGATCCACCTTCTCTCTATTGTCGATTATCATCATCCTATCTACCCCAAGTAGGGGGACTTATTTCATACTTTTTTCTCTATAGAAATTAAAACAATAACCAAAAAGTTTTTGTTGCTCTTAGTATTCTTCTTCAACGACTCCTTCTGAGTTTTAGCACTCCTGATGCTATTATTACATGTCCAAGTCACACATTTGTACTCATCCTCTGATCTAACTTATATTTATGTCTTTTTAAAATCTAAGTTGGTTGATGATTTTCCTGTGTATATTCATGGTTAGTGAATTGTTCTCTGTGCGTGCTTGCTATAACTGCCACTTTTCTTACTCATTGGAATTACTTCTTCTTTGTGTCTTCAAAATTTTATTCTTAAATAGGATTCTTGAGCATCCCTTTGGAGCTCACTTCCCAAGGATAAATTTAATCCATAGAATCCTTTTCTGAATTGTTTTAAAGTATTATCTCCCAAATCTAGGATGTTTATCAGACTATTTTTTCCCACCATAAACCCTATATTTAAATTCTCAAGAAATGAAGAGAAAAGTGTTATTATTTCTATGTCAATGACCAGTTCTTACTTCCTAGTGTAAATTATATCTAAAAAACAGTTCCCTCTGTTACTTTCTCCAACTTTCTGAGGGATAGAATTAACATTAAAGCAAGCCAAAAATAAATAATGGAGACAGAGACAGAGACAGAGACAGAGACAGAGACAGAGAGAGAGAGAGAGAGAGAGAGAGAGAGAGAGAGAGATTCATGATTTGAAGTTTGCCATCACTTTTGTATCATGCCTCCACCCTTGGCTTGTGATTCTTTCTGAAAACTCCCCACTTCTTTCTTTTATCTATCTAGGTCTATAGTATGTCCTGATGCCAATATCACTCTGATTCCACTTCCCTCAAATGATTTTCACCTCAATTCTTTCTACTTTCCACTACTGGTTTTCTGTATTTCTTCATGAGTTTAACTTCTTTTAAAAATTATTGATGTCTTTTTAAAAATCAGTTAGCATCCTATTCTTAATGCCCAATGCTATTCTAATCCCATTCTCATCTTCCTTTACTTCTCTTATTTCTTCTGAATAATCACAATTTAGAATCAAAGTTCTGTGTTTTCTTATGAAGACTTATGAGTCTTATGAAGTCTTATGAAGACTCAACTATAAGGTCAAATTTGTTGCTTCAAGATAGAATCTCTAATTTGATCTTAACAAAGATAAACTAACAAGTCATAGTTTGGCTATTTTTATGTTGTCAGCTGAAATCATAGTATTATTACTGCCTTCTTTCTTTGGATTTTATATCCTTTGAATTTCTCTATTGCTATTCTAGGTACCTTATAGATACTCTCCTTTCATAAGATAGTCCAACTTCTGCCTCCAAGCTTTTTCACTGACTTTCCCCATGCCTAGAATTTTGTCCCGTCTTATCTGTTTCCTGCAAATCTCACCTAATAAGGATATAAGTATATAAGACTTTCGAAGGAAAATTTGATGAAATTTGATGAACCAATATTCCTCTCATCTTGAGATCAAGAATCCTTGATAACGCGTAGTCTTTGGATGTTTCTGCGTCTCTCCCCTATCTGCAATAACAAAGAGACAGGACACAAAACACTGGGGGAAGGGGTGGTATCTGAAGTTGATAGATGTATAATTTTATGTATGTATGCATGTATGTATGTGTATGTGTGTGTGTGTATATATATATATATACACATAAAAGGAAGATTTGTAAAAAAAAAGTAAAAACTAAAAACCCATTTAAACCCCAAAGCCAAAGTTTCTTTATCTATAAAGAAAAGAAACTGTGGCAGTTGGCCTCTAAGATCCTTTCTGGTCCTAACAATCTAGAATTCTAAGTGAAAGAGTTTGCTATTTCATGGCCCAGATTTTAGATATCAAAGAGAAACTGAAGTGTATTGTTGGAATAGCCTCAGGGAATAATATAAATGATAATTGTCAAAGGTCAAAGTGAAATTGAGTTCAAATGAAACATTTAAAAAGGAGACAGCTGAGTGACACTGATGCTTTGGCTTCCAATAGAAAAAGACAAGGAGAAAAAAAAAACTGACCCTGGGGCTAATCGGGGGAGTGTGGGGCCAGGAGGTTGAGAGAATAGTTATTTCCATAAGACCTCTGTGTGGAAATATTTGACTGCTGGTTTTACTTTGCTAGTCAGCTAACTGAGAGTTAGTACAGTCGCTACAGGAACAGTAAGACTTTGGAAGGTGAATATGGTGAAACACTCTATTTTTCTTTCAGCCTGAGATCCCAGAATCCTTGATAATGCAGTCGTTGGATGTTTCTGCCCCTCTCCCCCATCTGCAATAACAAAGACAGGATGTAGAACACACTTCATAAGAAGCAGTAGCTGCTTGTTCAGGCCATTCAGATATTAACTTGATAAGAGTTTACTTTTGTTTTCACTTGGCAAAACTTTGGGTTCATCTGCTAAGTGAGAGAGTACTTGGGACTATGTTGAGATCCAAATGAGTAGAGATAAAATAACTGGTTTGGATAACTTAGAATTTATTAAAGAACTAATCCATACCCAGGTTTCCTGGATTCTGAGGCAATAGGAAAAGCTGGGAGTGGGTAGGTGTTTTTATACATTCTTAATTGAGTGAGCTTGCTTCACTCAAGCTTTTGTTACTTGCTGGCCCAAATAGAGCAACCTTCAGTAGCTGCATTAACCAATCAATAAGAATTTATTAAAGGCTTACCATGCCACCTTCTAGTACAGTTGAGCATGTGGGAATGTTCCATAATTATAAGGAGTGGAAAGAAAGAAATTTAAGTTCAGCACCAAGTAAGCATTGATCATTAACTTTCTTGAGAACAAAGACTATTCGAACCATGAGGGGAATTTTTTTTTAATCTTAAACGTATAGGAATCTACTTAATCATTCAGCAAAAAATAGAAGGGTCTGATGAGAGATTTTTTGGTTTGAAAGCAAATTTACATCTTTGATTCAACTCAATAATCATTTTGTAAACCTCTATTGTATAGTAGACACTTACTCAGCTCTTAGGATTAAAAAAAAAGGCAAAAAAAAAAATCCCTGCCCTCAAGGAGTTCACAATTTTATGGGGGGAGACAGCAAGCAAATAACATAAAAAGCAATCCATATATAGGATAAATAGGAAATAAAAGAGAGAAGGCACTAGAACTAAATGAAGTTTGGGAAGGTTTTCTGTGGAAGATGGGAATTTTAGTTAAAGAAAGTCAAGACTTGGGGCAGCTAGGTGGTGCACAGGATAGAGCACCAACCCTGGAGTCAGGAGTACCTGGGTTCAAATCCGGTCTCAGACACTTAATAATTACCTAGCTGTGTGGCCTTGGGCGAGCCACTTAACCCCATTTGCCTTGAAAAAAAAAAGCCTAAAAAAAAATAAATAAAAGAAAGTCAAGACTTGAGGAGGGAGAGCATTCCAGACATAAGGGAGACAGAAAATGACTGGAGGGGAGATATGAAGTCTTGTTTGTGACCATGAGACCAGTGTCACTGGATGAAATAATTTGTGACAGGGAGTAAGATATAACAAGGCTGGAAAGGTAGGAGGGAACTAAGCTAAGAAGAATTTTGAATATAAACAGAACATGTTGTATTTGATCCTGGAGGAGATAGGGAGCCACTTTTTTGGAATGGACTGAGTAAGGGAGTGACATGGTTGGGCTTGCACTTTAGAAAAACCACTTTAGGAGCTAAATGGAGGATAGACTGGAGAAACATGAGGCAGAGAGACCAACAAGCAGACTATTCCAATAATTCAGGTGTGGGATGAGGAGGGCCTGCACTAAAGGAGAAGTGGCATATTTGAGAGACATTGCAAAGTGAAATTCAAAGAGCCTTCACACAGTTGTGAAGGCAGGAATGTGAGATAGTAAGAAAATTGGGATTGACTCCTAAATTTCAAGATTGAGAGATTGAAAGAATAGTGTTGTCCTCCAGTAATAAGTAGAAGGCAAGGAGGATTTTGGGGGGGGAAGATAAACACAATTCTGATAACTCACTGAGAAGTAAGCTACGAAACAAATAGAAATACTCAAAAATTATTTAAAACAATACAAAGAGGATGATCAGCTGTTAATAATTTACCTTTTTTCAGCAATGCTGTGCCCAAGAGAACTCTGAAGGACTTATGATAAAAGAATATTATCCATCCCAAAGACAGAGTTGATGGTGTCTGAATACAGATTGAAGCATGCTTTTTTATTTTTTTAACTTCATTTTTCTTGAGGTTTGTCTCTTTTTTTTTGGAGGGGGGGATTGTGTTTATTTTTATATGACTATTGTGATAATATTTTCCATGACTATACACTTTTAACCTATTGAATAATTTGCTTTCTCAATGCGAGGAGTGGGGTAGAAGGGAGAGAATTTCGAACTTGAGGTCTTAAAGGTTAATAATGAAACTTGGTTTTGCACAATAAAAGAAAAAAGAAAAAACAGTACAAAGAAGAGACATAGAATATAATTTTAATAATTCTGGTTGGGATAAGTGAACCATGATTGCTAGAAAGGAGACAAGGAACCTGATATCCTTTAAGATTTGCTGAAATCAGAAGGTTTGTAGTAATCTATAGTCATAATTAAAGAGTCAAATTCATTTCTGAGTGGTAATTTATATGATTTTAATGAGGTAATTGAGAGGATTTAATGAGGGTGATGCAAGGCTTTTTTGTAAGTACTTTCAGTTTCTGTAATCATTTAAATTTATAAAAATTTCCAATCTGAAGGAATCTTATCTATCATCTAGTTCCACCTCCCATATCAATGTGAGCATTCCTTTCTAAAGTATACTTCCGCTTGAATACATCCACTGATGGGGAGTTCCTTAACTAACAAAGTTCCATTTTTTTAGGTTTTGTGGTTAGGAAGGTTTTCCTTTTGTTGAATTATAATTTTCCATACTATAATTTCCATCCATTAATCATAGTCCTAGCTTATATAGGATGTAATAAAAAATATCTACTTCCTCTTCAACAACTCTTCTAAAGTCTAAAGATTCCTCTCAGTTGGTCCTCTTCTATAGGAAACTGGCCAATCAAAATGTTAGGAATGATTCTTTTTTAAAATTTCTTTAGCTTTCATTCCTAGAAAGTAGCTAATTGGTTCTTTTCTTTTTTTAAGGCAATGAAGTTAAGTGACTTTCCCAAAGTCACAAAGTTAGGTTATTGTTAAGTGTCTGAGGCTGGATTTGAACTCAGGTACTCCTGACTCCAGGATCCATACCCTATCCACTACACCACCTAGCTGCCCCCTAAGTGGTTCTTTAGTGCATGGTTTAATTGGTTTTAATTGTCAATGAGTCACAATTGCTCTTGGTTTTATTTCTGAAATATAAGGACATTTCTTATTTTTTAGCTTTATTTACATTTTTTAATTAGATAGACAGATTACACCTACTTCATGAGACATTAGTAACAAAATAAAATATTAATAAAAACTAATAATATAATGACCTTACTTAAAAGTATATGCAAGAGTTCAGATTGGCAGTGCCCCTTCCCTTCTCTATTTAAAAAAAATAGCAGAAATCTATTTTCTTTCCCTCCTACACCCTCTAATGAAAAAAAGAAAAGAAAGAATATTATTTCAAAAATGTAAAACTCAATTGGTTTGTAACCAGTAGGGGGCAATCAACAAGAACATTTTACAGTGAGAAAATGTTCACATTATTGTCTTAGGCTCCAAGAAAAAAATTTGAAGGCATACCACAAACAGATTTTGATATAGTTTCTCTCCATTTTTTTTTGAGGTGGGGGAAAGAGGGTAAATGGACCCTTGAAGAAAGTTCATTCATAGCTTAACTGATAAAGCTCAATGCAAGAAACCTTATTAAATGTCTATTATGTATAAGGAACTAATAAAATATGTTAAAATATGTTAAATATGTAATATGAAACAAACTATTATAAATGAAATCTAAGAACTTTCAAACACTATACCAGCTGCTCCCTGAAGAAACACCATCTGGAATACATAAAAAATATTTGTTGAATTGTATCATTAAATTGAGCTATTAGACTGGTGTGCTGTATGGTAATTAAATTGTTGGCTTGTCTTATTCCAGTAAATACATATAGTTAAGAATTGTTTCTCTGTCAAATACATGCTTTCTAAATATTAACTACAAGTCAGGGAATGGCTAGTTAGCAGGCTGTTTATATTATGTAAGGCAGTTATTTGTATCTAATTTGCATATGTATAGCCAGTCAGTTTGTGTATTTTTAAGTACCTCTCATCTTGTAAAATGCCTCTCTCAGAAACCTCTCAAGTCCCAAGTTCACATTTTAATTTAGATGCTTTTCTTTCTCAACATTCTAAAATCTCCTTGGTCTAAGATAGCTGCAGGTGAACAAAGCAAGGCCTGCTCTGAAGATTGCTTTAGGGCTTGTGGTCCCCAGTGAGGATGTTGGAGTTGGTTTTTGTTTGTGTTTCAAAAGGACCAAAATGATGTCAATATATTGGGTTCAAGATACAATGTATCCACCTGTGGCTGATCAGACAAGCTTAGAAAACTCATCACTTGTAGGCACAAAAATTCCACATGAATATTTGGATTGGAGATGTCTCTAATCTTATGCATCTCAAGTTTCTATTGCACTATTGCAATTATGTTTGCTCATGAAGCACAGAGCTTCTTTGATATACAGGCATGCCATGATTTGTGGACTATGCCAGTGTCTCCATGAATCATAATTGATTCCAAAGGATGTTGAAGTGGCATCAGAGAGGCAGAGTTTTGAAAGAAAGGAAAAACAACTAAAACCCAGGAGGAACAAAAAAGCATAAAATCATATTACAATAGAGAAACTTGGACTCAGCCATTTGCTAGTACTGTGCAGAAAAGGATAGGGGAAATGTCTTCTTCAAAACCCTAAATTACATAGAGTAGTTCCATAAGTCATAAGAACAGTATAGATATTTCTGAAAAGTGAGTTTTCTTGACTACTGGATATGAATCTTTTCTGTATTTTTGCTATGTAAATAAAACTTCTATGTTTAATGTTTTCATTAACTTGAATTCTTGTAGGAGAATAGAGGAATGTTTTGGAAAAGCAAAATGAGTTGGATCCATAATACATAATGAGTGGAGCACATTGGGTGGAGACAAGCTAGACAGAAGGCTGTCCCCAAGATTATACACAGATCTTTCTGTCAGGAGATACATTCTGATATTATGATTATATGGAATTCCAAGAAAAACAATCATAATGAATTTCCTTGTGTCATTCCAAAAAACTATCTAGGCAAGTGAGTAAATACCAAATAATTGGAGAAACATTGTTTCTAATTGACTGTGGGATCCCTTGATATATTTACCTTCCTTAGGACTTGTTTGTTAACCTTTACTCTATTAAACACTCTCTTCTCTCTCTCCTTCCTTCTCTAATACCAAGAAAAATACAATACTTAAGTTTGTTGAAGCTAAACATATGTTATGTTGAGTTCAGTGAAAAAAAAATTTTTTTGGCTACCAACATTGAAGACCAATCTTGACTGTTTATTGAGGATAGGAAGCTTAGAACAATGCATGTTCCACATAAGTATTTAATAAATGCATTCTGACTATTAACAAGAAAATTAATACATGTAACATTTTAACAATAATTTTAAAATTCTCTTTACAAAGTTTCTATTAAATAAATTCTACTTTTAAGGCCTTATTCTTCACTGCTTTTCAGAACTTTGGCTCAATGGCCTAGTAAATGTCAACTCCTTTGGCTCAGTTGTCTGACAGAATATTAGGATTGAGGAAATCTGGTGATAAACTCACCTTTCAAAGCCTAATTATTTTTGCATGCTGTGCATCAAGTATGAGCTCCACTCTGAAGTGGAATTTAATTGTGAAGTATAATCAGAGTACTATTGGCTTTAGTTTGGGGCTGGACTCAAGTCAGTCATCTGGTGGTTTCATGTTCAGGATTAGAATAAAATGAGATCTTCGTGGGTCACCCCACAGTTAACAAAGGAGGTTTACTTAGCTAAAGCAAGCCAAGGATATTCGATAAGGACAGACTTGGGGTTGTTTCTGGTTAAATCTTCTGAATAAAGGTACCTTGTCCAAGTTGTCCATTGTAGTCCACTGTAACCCCTCATTACCTTTCTGTTCTCAGGAGATGAAGAAGTAATGTTAACATCGTGTCCCCTGAGCTAACCAAATCTCAAATATGCCCTCAATGCATTTTAAGGGGGGAAAAATAACCTAAAGTACACAGATTTATGGTTAAGGTATGCTCCTTTCACATCTTGGAATAATGGGTTTCCTTCTGCCATTGTCTTTTCTTTGTTGGAAAAGCAGATGTCATAAGAACACTATCATATTTTCCCATGTATAAGACACACCCTTCTTGGAAAAATTTGGGGTCTAAAACTGGGAGAATCTTATACAAGTTTTACACAAGTCCTTATCACTGTCAAAACTCCCATCTATTAGCTTGTCTTCACCTACTTTTGATGACTTGGTTGTAGATTTTTTTTTAGGTTTTTTGGTAAGGCAAACGGGGTTAAGTGGCTTGCCCAAGGCCACACAGCTAGGTAATTATTAAGTGTCTGAGACTGGATTTGAACCCAGGTACTCCTGACTCCAGGGCCGGTGCTTTATCCACTACACCACCTAGCTGCCCCTAGTTGTAGATTTTTTTACTTGTATTTCCTGCTTTTTTGAGCTTGTTGACTTTGAGCTCCTTGTTTCACATTTGTTACCGATATATTATGCTTTGCCATGTGCCCAGAAATAGCTCAGAAAAGATTTTCATGCAGTACTAAATTCAAATTCAAAGTGATCCAGTCTGCAAAAATGAATGGAAATTGTGCTGATGAATGTAATCTTGGTCCTTCTCCAACTGAGAAAACAATCTGAGACTGGCTACAGGAAGAAGAAACCTTACTGAGAACACTCCAGCAGAAGAAGGTCATGAGAGGTAAGTCAGCCAAATGGCCTGATCTAGAGAGGGAATTAAGAGATGAACTGAAGAGCAAAGGGCAATTGGAATTCCTGTATCCACAAAGATGGTTTAGCATGAGGTAAGAATTGCTGATGAAAAAGAAGTGACTGATTTCAAAGAAGGACACAATTGGTGCTTCAGGTTCATGAAATGGAATGGACTAAGATGTGTCCATGCACCAGACTTGCCCAGGGAGTGCTTGTTGTCAACCCTAGACCATATCACAGGTAGGAAAGCAGTCAGAGCCTCTCCTGAGACAGTGATTCATCATCAAATATAGATGAGGACAAGCTAATGGATGGGAGTTTTGACAGTGATGAGGAGTTTTATGAATTTTATGATGAATAAAACAAATTCAATAACTTTATGGAATGCATTTTTTCCCAAATTTTGGGCCCCCAAATTATGGCACATCTCATATATGGGGAAATATGCGTGTATTTTACTAGGCTGGGTTAGTTTCTCTTTAGAGTACAATGAGACCATTCCTGGGTTTTGATTGGTATGGAGGACTAGGGTTTGAATCACTGAATGTCTTCCAGGTCATCTGAAGTATTAAAAAATCCAACCTATGTGGGAGCTAGTGTGCCTCAAATCTGGCAGAACTTCTACTTTTGTGGGGTTAAAACAGCCTAACCAATGAACATGACAGAGGACTTAATCAGGATGAGCTCTTCTGAATCCTCAATCCCTGCTTGGATATCTGAATTGTGTTCCAGTTCTAATTCTGAGTTAGCTTCTGAGTTAGACCTAGCTCCAAGCACCAGGTAAACTTCCTTTCCCACTAACTGGTAGTCCCAATTCTTTGCTTCCCTAATTGGGAAGCTCAACTATCAGCATGAAGATGTTTAGAGGTAAAAGAGGAAGATTAGTTGTCCAGGACTGTTTCAGCATTCAGATAGAAATGGTAGTGGTCAAGGAGAGAGTGAAGTCCATGTTCCCATTCTGGACAGGCCTAACTAGCTAGACTTGGCAAGAATAAATATTTAAAATCTCTCTTCTCCTTTACAGAGGTAGCTGTTGTATAGTGGATTAAGAGCCTACCTTAGAGTTAGGAAGACCTGATCATTTCCTATCTTTGACACATCCTGGCTATGTGACTCTGGGCAAGTTACTCAAGGTCTAAGTGTGGAATCAAATTCAGAAATGGAAACTATTAATTCAAACATAAAGATCTCTGTAGACCACATATTGATTAAGTTTCAAAATTAACTATTTTTTGTTGTTTCAGTTGTTTCAGACCCCATTTAGGGTTTTCTTGGCAAAGATATTGGAGTAATTTGCCCTTTCCTTTTCTCATTTTATAGCTGAAAAAAACCGATACAAACAGGGCTATGTGATTTGCTCAGGGTCACACAGCTGAGAGTAGATTTGAACTCAGGAAGATGAGTTTTCCTGGTTCCAGTGTCAACACTCTATCCACTGTGTCACCTAACTCCCCTATATATGTTATATTGTATTTTTATTCATTTATTAACTGTTTCCCAATTACATTTTAATCTTGGAAGTATTGATAGATGAGTTTTTATATATTTGCTCTATGTAATTCTCTAAGTCTATACTTTTCAGAGAAGGTACCAACCTGTATCAGCAGAGGAAGTGCCTTTACCCAGAAGTTTTCTATATAAAATAAAATCAGAGACCCAGTTCCTCTTTATAAAATTACATATATGTGGGTATGTATATACCAAATATTTATATACCAAAATTTCCTAACTTTATACTACATCCTGAAGGTTAAAAGCCTCAATTTGAAGAGGTAACCTTTATTTCTCAGCTAGGTGAGCAATGAGAAATACCACAAGAACTCACAGCCTATTAGACTGTGTTTCAAAGGTCACAATAAGAACAATGACTTCTTGAAAGTGGCTTTGAAAACTCTTCAAAAGAAAAGAGAATCTATCTTACCAACTAAGGAGGAGCAGAGGAAATGAGAGATATGGGTCCTGCTCTCCAGAAAACTCTGGTCTCTGTGGGTCATAAAGTCCTCCTGGACAGCTGAGAATATTGAAAAGCAGGAACTAAAGGGACAGTCAGAAACTACATTGAAACTGCTTGAATGAAAAATTTGTAGCTCCATTCAAATATGTAGATTATTCAAAATAATCTCTTTAAGAAGAGGGTCCAATTTTTTTTTAACAATAGTCTTGAAGATAGCCCTATATTCCTCCTGCAAGGGGGCAGGGAATTAATTAGATTAATAATAGCTAAACTTTCTGAAGGACTTTAAGGTTTATAAAGTACTAGGTTCTCTCATTTCAACTTCACTTACCTGGAGGGCAAAAGAAATAAGGATGAAGTGAAATAATAAAAAGGAAAAATAGAAGAGTGCCCACAACAGATGCCCATCTCTTGTGTTTCAATAATTTTCTCTTGGTAGAAGAAATAAGCCATTGTCTCATATCTCCTAGCTGTTTTGTACATTAAGTACCCTTCCCAAAAAGAAACCTGTCAATCTCTTGGGGAGACCCTAGGTATGAGAAATAACCTAAGTTTTGGTTAATTGATTTTCTACTGGAATTGAAGTCCAAAAGGAAGAACTTAATAAGCCACAGAGTGTGAAAAAAGATTGACCCTTGTTGTAAGCCCAGTTTTATCTCTAGCACCTTCTTAGTTCAGGCCCAGTTTTGGCAGGAATGAGGCACTTGTGAATCATTGAATGACTATGTTCAAACACAACAAGGATCTATAGCAAAGATCCAGTGGTACTTAGCTTCTCTGGACATGGCATCTCCTACCCCCTTCTCCATTTAGAAACAAATCTGTCTAATATCATCACTGTATGGTGACTCAAGTGGTTTTAGGCAACCTCAAGTCTGAGAGGCACCAATTACATGAAGCCAAATTCAAGTGACCCAGGTCCAAATCTAGGGTCCGACAGAATCCATGGAAGAAGGAGGTCAAGGAAGTCAGGACCCCGAGTCAAGAAAATGCTCGTCAGTTCACAACCTTTCACTCTTGAAAAGCAGCACCTTTTATTAGAGGGTGTCTGCTTTGGTTATAGGTAAAAAAATTAAACAGCAATATTTGGAAGAAGAGGGGTAAATATTACTGAGAGGATCAAATTTTAAAGGGAAGAAGGAATTCTAAGAAGTGGACATAAGGAGGGAGAAGAGAGAATATCATACCTGGAGGATAACATGCAAAACCATGAAGACCAGAAATAGAATTACATTTTCAGGAAATAGGCAGGAAGTCAGTTCTTTGGAAACATGGAGTGTGGAGGGAAACTAAGATAGGGTCAGTTTGGAAAGATTCGGAGTAATATTGTAAAGGGATTTAAATGCAAAGCAGACGAGTTAATATTTTTTTTTCCCTAGAGAAAAAGGAAGGCATTTCTTGAACAGAGGACTGACACTGAGCTCTGCCAACTGTGTGATTGATAAATATAAGAGGGAGGGAAGAAAGGGAACATTAAGTCCCTACTATGTAGGCTTTAAGTATTCTAAAGATATTTCTCCTTTGATCCTCATAATAACCTTGCTTTGTGAGTGCTATTATTATCTCCACTTCACAGCTAGGAAAATTGAGTCAGCTAGAGTTAAGTGATCTGTAAAGTCATATAACTAGTAATCATTTAATGTTGGATTTGAACTCTAGTCTTTCTTACTCCAGGCACAGCTCTCTAGGCACTGTTCCACCAAGCTGCCTTTACAGAGAAGAACTTTACAGAAGAAGAGATAGGAAAATCAATTGGGAGGTTTTTATGATAATCCAAGTACCTATTAGTGGCAGAGATATATAGGTAGTAAAGGAAGAATAGACATGATTTGGCAATTGATTGTATGTGGGGATGGAGAGACTCTGAGTTTCAAATGAAGTTCTAGTCTAGACAGCTCATCATCTGCCAGCCACATGGACTGGCAGTGGTCACTTCTTTCTCCTACACCTATTGCTTTGATTGGGGAACACAAAGAAAGGTACTGATGTATTGTAGGATATTGCTAATAGATAATTATGATATTTGAAAACTTTGGCAAGGCTATTTTCTACATATTTTGCTATCACTTGGATTTATCATCAATTTTCCTGCTAAAGAACTGTTTCTACATGATAGTGGGCCAGGTTTCTTCTGGATGACCATTTAGTAGTTTTTCTAATCAGTTTAAGTTCTGATTCATCTATGTTTTAGGTTACCTATTATAATTGATTACCTCTCTCTAGCAGACTAAGAAAGGATTGAGGTCTGAAAAACCAGATGAACAAATAAGCAAAAGTGGGTGTTGGTAAAGGAAAGATCTCTTTTTAGACTTTCACCAGCAGCTCTGAGAGGAGAATGAACAATGAGGAGCCCCAGGCTCCCTTGATCCATGAATGCATGCTGATGCTATTTTTCTGTCTCTTTTGTATTTCACTGGGAAATGAATGTTAATAAATAAATGTAAAATGAATCTGGCTACTACCTCAAAAGATCCAAAGAAGTATCAAAGGTCCAAGATGTGAGAGTTCGTAGCAGAGTTTGGTGGCAGCCAAGTTCAGTGAGGACTGACTGACTTGCTCAACTTAATCCAGCAGTGGATTTCTCAGGCAGCTGAGATTACTATGTCCTTAAAATGAGGGAGAGACTTGTCCACCAGATATGCTTCCCCCAGATTCAGATGTGGTTTGAGGAACACTTTGTAGCAAACTCCTTCATTTTGAGCCCACTCTCTTCAGGGTCTGTGGGGATAGTAGACCCCAGTCCATGAAAATAGGTTTCTGTACTTCAGTCTTTGCTGTATTTTCTCAGGAAGCATCCTTTTATCAAAGCACTTTTGAAAATGGAAAGAAAACCTTTCCACAAATCTCACACTATGTGGAATTTAACTATCCAAATAGCACAGCACTGAGCCAGTACTTGCAAGTTTTTTTTAATATAAACTTCAAATAAAGATAAAACAGGAGGAAACCTATTTTTTTTTTTATTTGCTCCTGTAAATACATAGATTCCTGGGTTTGAGATCAGGAAGGGAATGGAAGAGCAATTCTTACAAAATTAGCTGCACTACCCCAAACTGTCAACAGTGAAAGCTGCTTGAGGGGGCTTCTCTGCCTTTCTTGCTAGCTTCCATTTCTCTTTTCCTAAAAGCCAAAGGCAATGACAGGGAACAGAGAGAGAAAGGAAAGGAGGAAGAGAAGGCGGGAAGAAGGGGAAGCAGGGAAGAAGACTTCTAGTTCCTTTTTTCTCTACCATAAATCTTGGCTCAGACATAAAAGAATTGCTTTGTTTGCTATTAAAATACAGACAGAGTAGCTTTGGACCTCAGCTTCCTCATCTTTGGGCCTCAGTTCCTCATTCAGGGACTGGACTATGACCTTTACAACCCTCCTCTACTTAAAACTGCCACTTGTTATTTTAATGGGCAGCTCTAACATAACAGTCAAACCCCCTAAATTGTAGTATAGTTAAGTCAAGAAAGTGGGTAAGAGTCCAGGGTCCAAAAGTGTAGGGGTAATTTATAGACAGTTAAAAGATAATTTGCTAAAGGGAAATCTGATTAAATAGCTGGGGGAAATACTTTTATTACATTTTACTACAGACTATAAGAAGAGGAAGCATGGCATACTGAAAAGAACAAGGGACTTGGAGGAAAAAAACACCTACTTTGAGTTCATTCTCTGCTACTTAATAATGAATTTTCCTACCTTTCTGAATCTCAGCATCTGCATCTATAAAATGGAACTAATGTAAGGCATTATCTAAATGTGAGTTATTATTATAAATGTTACAGTTGTTTTTATAATATCCTTCAGAAAACTGAGTCCAATTATACCTTCAAACTAACTATTCATTCATATTAAACAATGAAGGTCACTCCAGACCTCGGGTTTCTCGTAATGTACATTGGATCCTATTTTGAATATGAAATTAACATCAGATTGAGCATTCTAAAAGAATGAGGATTAGTAGATTAGTTCTTTATATCTGCACCTGCATTATTTCTTGTATTCATTAGCTATTAGAATTCAATGTTAGAATTAAAAACCATATTATAAAGAAAATTATACTTCCTCAGTGCACAGATTCTTACCTTTCTGTATCTGATAAAGACTATGGATAACATCTCAGACTAATATTTTAATATAAAAAATATAAGATGACAAAGCTATTGAAATAGTTGTAAAATTTTTTTAAAATAAATTCACAGACCCAGAGCCTTAATATATATATATATATATATATATATATATATACATATATATGTGTATACATATACATATATGGAAATAATGATAATGTTTGTTCTTCATTCTCAAAGACCATGACATCAGGGAGGTGATGTCATGACAAGCATTGTGAATCAGATTTGAGTGAGGGGGATCTATACTAACTCACCAGTTTTACTTTCTTCTCCAGAGCCATCTGGATCCAGTGGACAGATATGAATCAGGATGACTGGAGATGGCCCTGGATAAGAGGCAGTCAGAGTTAAGTCACTTGCCCAAGGTTACACAGCTAGTAAGTAGCAAGTGTCTGAGGTTGGATTTGAACTTCAGTCCTCCTGACTCCAAGGTCAGTGCTCTATCTACTGTGCAACACAGTTCCCTCCATGGAAATTTTACACACACACACACACACACACACACACACAACTTTAAGGGTCATAACACTACAGGCCAATGTTGTAATTTTAAGAAAAATACAAAAACAAGAGTAGAATTCATAGATTTAAAGTTGAAAGAGACTTGAGAGATAAAGGAGTGTTACCAGAGTTCCAAGATTCATTATATTAATGTTTCTGAAATTTAAAATCATTTATAATAGGGAAAGAATTGCTAGAGCAAACAGCCATTAGGTTTGGAGAGTTTGAGTTTCTTGTTGCTTTTTGAAGTGAAGTGAAGGGTTAATCTTAATGGAAACTTGCAGTTTATGGAAGCACTGATGAACTAGAAGGTCAAGTCTGACCCAATCATTCATTCTTTGTTTTGTATCAGTCATGTTTGTTCTAGTGAAATAAACATACTGTATTTTGTTAGTTCTAAATTATAAACAAGTCAAGAATACTTGGATGGGGAGCACCAAACAATGTCCTAGGAAGAGGAAGGAATTTTTGACAATATATTATAATAACAAATTAGAAATTAATCTGAGCCTAGAGTGATAGACAATAATTAAAAAGCAATCTATCATTAGAATATACATACATCCTTTACTCACCAGGGAATGCCATCTTTGTGACTTCAGAATAAGGTTCCAGATTATGTACTGGTGTGATCACTTTTTTCCCCTTTGTCTAAGAATTTCATAATTCCCAATATGGAAATTTCCTTTGTTGATGAATAGTAGGAATCTGTCTGTAACTAATTTAAATAACTTTATAATTAATCTAGCATTTTCCTGATAAAAATCTATATATAACACAAATATAACCCAACTTTATAGCTGAGGAAACTGAGGAATAAAATGGCTTGTCCATGGACATAATAGCTAGTCCAGAATGATTAAAATTGACTACAACATTTTGGTTTAGAACCTTACTAAATAATATTAACCAGAGAAACAATATCAATACAGTGTCCTCAGAGGAGCCACTTTAAGTAACCATTTCCTGATTCTTTCCCTTTAAAGAAATGGAGGAAAGTCATAGAATATAAAATATGGATCCTGCCTCTAATATTTGTTTACTACCTATGTGACTTTGCTCAAGTCTTGGATTTCAGTTTCCTTGTCTGTAAAATAAGAGGTTCTGAAATATGACCCTTTTTTTCTCTAGATCCATGATCTTATGAACCATTAAAAGCTCTGAGGGAAAAAAAAATGCTTCTATTTCCACACCCAAGTGACATAAGCTTTTCCACTTCAACATGTTTTTGTGCAACAAGAAGGAAGCAAAAATTGGGCAGGGCTTACAAAACTCTTTGAGTCCATTGCCTACTGGGAAGTTGCCTGGGCACAGTCTTGAACCCCCAATGAGGCAATAGGGAAGTATGGGGTCAAGGTCTGTCCCCAGTCCCCAACATTTTCATACATTTGAATTCTAGTTAAATAGGGGTCAGAGTCTCCTTCCACCACACAAAATAATATGTTAAGAGCCCCAAATGAGCAAACCTCAACTTTAATACGAAAATGAAAGGACCCTCCTCAAGGAAATTCTTATAGGAAAAAAAAAACTGCCACCATGGCTCCTGGCACACCTATGATTCTCTCACTCTAAGCCTCATCATCCTTCACCACACTCCATGCACTGACCCAAGGCAGCCATTTTCATCATCATTTTTCAAGGTTAACTTCTTAGGCAAAACCTTGATCCCAGTTTATGTCAAAACCATTACCCCAAAGATTAAGGGATATAAATAGACAGTTCTCAAAGGAAGAAATCTTAGCTATCAATAGCTATTTTAAAACATCCAAATTACTAATCATTAGTGAAATACAAATTAAAGCAACTATGAGGTTGTTGTGGCTTCAAGAAAACAGACATATTAATGATGCACTATTTTTTTTAGGTTTTTGCAAGGCAATGGGGTTAAGTGGCTTGCCCAAAGCCACACAGCTAGGTAATTAGTAAGTGTCTGAGGCAGGCTTTGAACTCAGGTACTCCTGACTCCAGGGTCGGTGCTCTATCCACTGTGCCACCTAGCCACCCCAATGATGCACTATTGATAAAGCTGTGACTTGGGTCAATCATTCTAGAAAGCAATTTGGAACAATAACTCCAAAGATATCAACCTGTGTCCTTTGAATCAGAAATAACACTACCATCCCTATACTACAGAGATCAAAGAGAGAGGGAAATTATTCACACGTACAATGATATTTGCAGTGGTTCTTTTTTGTAGTGGCAAAGAATTGGAGACCAAGGGAATGTCCATCAGTTGGGGAATAGCCTAACAAATTAAGGTAAGTGAATGTATCAATACTATCAGGCTGCAAGAAATGACAAAAGGGAATGTTTCTGATGAATCTAGGCAGATTTGTATGAAATGATGCAGAATAAAGTGAACAAGACTAGGATAATAACATATAAAAATAATAACATTGTAAAGACATAGGACTTTGAGAGACTTATGAATTCTGAACAACATAATGACCAACTATAATTCCAGAGGACTCATGTGAAGATATAGAAGGAGACATGAGCCTTTAGACATGGACAATGAAAGAATTGCTTTACTTGAATATGCATATTTGTTATATGAGTTTATCTTTCTTTTTCAACTGTGGATGAAGAGGGAAAAATACTTATAAATTGAAAAATAGCAAATTTTTTTTTCCTAAAAGGAAGGGTTAAAAAAAAGAGAAGACAAAAATAAAAATTAAAATAAATCCAAGGATCTGGGGATTGCAGGGTATAGGAAAGGAGAAGAATTGAAATTAGATTGATATAAGTAAAACAAATTACCAAGATTAAGTAATAACTTAAAAAGAAGAAACATTTAATTTTCAATGAAGAAACTCTAGAAGCTTTCCCAGTGCACAAAGGTGTAAAAATAGAATCATCCCTCTCCCCAATATTATTTGACATATTTTAAAATAAATTAGAGATATGGAAGGCAAAGTTTTGCTATTTGTAGATATCCTGGAATACTTAGAGTCAGGGAATCATCAAAGAAATAATTGTCATATTTTTGCAAGGTAAAAATATATTAAATAAACTCACAGAAATCAGGAGTATTTCTATACAACATTAGCAAAATTCAAGAATAAATGAAAATAAGAGAAATTCTGCTTAAAAAACCCTCAGAATACATAAAATATCTTAGAGTTATTCTAACAATCTATAATTATATAAATATGACTATAAAACAGAAAAAGGAAATCATATGTAGACACTGATGCTTCATTATTGGGTCACGTCAATAATAAAAAAAAGAAAACTAGTCTATAAATAAGAGATTTACTATTATACTAAGGAAATTGCCAAGAAGATATGTTATAGAATGAGATGAGAAATTTAAAAGTTCGTTTAGAGGAACAAAATCACTAGAATTCTTAAGAGAAATAAGAAGAAAAATACAAATGAAAATATATAACTTTAGTAGATCTCAAATATTAAATCTATAGTTATGTCTTTGCACAACACTCTCATTGTAATAAACATAATAGTGTGAGTTATGTCATGTTTACGGCAACATGGTCCTCTTTGATTATGAAGGATGAACATCATCAGACTAATCATCTAGTTGCTGAGTTAAAAAAAGTAAAATAGTTCAGTGGAATCAGTTAAGTTAGAAGAAGAAACAATCAAAATTGAGTAATACAGTGGCTGATAAATCTAAAACAAAAATGACTAAGGGAAGGATTCCTTTTCTGACAAAAATGGCTGGGAACTTTGGAAATCAATACAACAGACATTGGTTTAGACCATCATTTTACAGCATATGCTACAATAATCTTAAAATGGATATAGTAGCTAAATTTAAAATGTTGCACCATAAAAATGATTTGGAATGAAACCAATTACCTTTTATGACCATTACTTAAAGAGAACTCAATGAAACAAAGGATAGAAGAAAAATGGAAGAGAAAAAATAAAAATTAATTAATAAATTAAATGAGTGTAAAAAAGCCTTTATTAGGCAGCACTTTATTAAGTGCTGAATCTACAAAAAAAAGCAAACAAACAAACAAAGACAGCCCCTGATTTCAGAGTTTAGGTTCTAGTTGGGAAAGAAGACACAAATATGTGGTGGCCAGGATGGGAAATTGTGGTTTGAAAAGTTACAGGGATATAGAGTCATAGGGCAATTTGATTAGCAATGACAGGATTGACTTAGAAATTGAAGGGGAGATGAGGAGAAATAGAACCATGGCTATGTCCACAGAAGCAAGATAGTAGAGGACTAGATGATTAGTTTGATGTTGTTCATCCTTTGTGTTTGCACAATTATGTTTATTATAATGAGGGGAGTGTTGTGCAAAGAAATCCTTCTCGCTTGCCTTTAACAGAACCATTTTAGTCCATGGCCTGATTTTATAGGGAATAGAACTTTTGGTGATAGTCTGGTGCTACAGGAATTCTTGCCCTCTAAGTACAATTTTTTCCTCCCCGTATCAGTGAGGCACCTTGACTCTCCTGCAATGCCTGGCAAAATATGATATCTGGTGATGAAATAGCAACTGACAGAGTCTGTGACAACATAGCTAATCCAAACCTGTCTCTTGATGGATTGTCAGTATGTTCTTTCCTCTTGGACCTTTAAACAGGGGGACAATATCAGTTTGTATAGGTCTATGCTGCTCTGCTCTGCTCAAATGATGAGGTCAGAAGTTAGACTGCAAGAGACTGAGAAATGTTAGGAGAGGAGGTGGAGGAAACGAGTGTAGACAACTTTCTCTAGAAAATCAGCTCCTTTTCAGAGTCCTCCTCCTCCTCCACTCCCACCACACCCAACTGGAGGATTAACAATTTATACAAAGCCAGATCTGGTGTGTTCCAACTATAGACTCCACAATTTAAAGTGAATGATTAGGAAAAAAACCCTCAAAGTCAATCAAAAGATTAGAAAAGAGATTTTCTGAAATAAATGATGGGGAGGAAGAAGTGAGAGAGAATTTACTGTTTCTTCTTAATTCAAAGAGTAACAGGTGATACAGGGAAGGTTCTAGTTTCATTAATTCTATTTGGCTTAAGAAATGGACCAAGAAAACATTCAAACTGGTCTCAGTAAGACTATGATACTTTCTGTTGCTTGGATACTCTCATGGATCTGTGGTCTTCCATCAGGGCAGATGGCAACCCTCCACATATTCTCACTGAATGTGTTTTTCTTCCATGTGTTCCTATAAATCCTTCACAAGGGTTCCCCACTCAACATACTGGGGACCTTCGTCTAGATTTTTTAAATGCTATATCTTTTGCTAGGTGGTGCTGTAGTGCATAGAACCTGAAGTCAGGAAGACTCATCTCCCTGAGTTCAAATCTAGCCTCAGACACTTACTAACTGTAAACCACTGTAGCATTTTTGCCAAGAAAACCTCAAAAGTGGTCACAAAGAGTCAGACATGATTGAGCTGAGAAATGACTACTACAATCCCTATTTCTTTTACATTGATACCTTTTACTGGTTTTGCCTTTCTTTGTACTCCCAGGGCTTTTGCATAGTGCCTTATATATAGCAAGTACTCAATAAATGCTTTTTGACTGCTCTATTATAGTAACATCTCAAAGATTTCCTCCTCCTAGAATTCACTCCCTGCCTCCTTCAACACTGAGTCCTTCTTACTAAAAGAAAAAAAAACTGTTTGCCAAACCAGTCAATAACTACTGTGATCCTGTCTGTCAGGGTATGCAACATTCCACATCAGTATTCTCCTACTTACCTCCACAGAAGAGGAGGTGTTTTGCCATTTGTTCTCCAAGGAAAACAAGAGTGATTCCAATGATCAGCTGCCTTTCAGTTTTGTTTTCATTACATATATGTAGTTATTGCATATAATGATATCTTAGTTATGTTTGTTTCCACTTTGAATCAGTTCATGAATGTCTTCCCATATTTCTGATTTCCTTATACTCATTGCTTTTTATGACTCAGAAATATTACATTACAGACCACAATTTGTAAATTTTGCCCCTTGTGGAGTGGAAAGACTGCTAGAACTGAATTCAATCAATCAGCAAGCCATTCTGCTAGGTACTGGTGGTGCAAATGAAAGAATATACAATCCCTACTACGGAGCTCATATTCTGCAACTACACAGCTAAATGACCTTAGGTTAGTCTGTATGCCTCACTTTCCTCATCTATAAAATGAATCCTAGATCTTCTCTAAGGTATTTACCAGTTCTATCACTATTATCTAGTCAATAGATATCCACTTTGAGTCTAGTTTTTGGTTATCTTAGGTTTATTTTAGCACAGGTGGTCATCCATTATCTTTTCTCCAGATACTTTCCAGAATTTCTTCAACTGTATGATCCTTAAAACAACATATATCTTCCAAAAAGTAAGCAATCTTGATCACTCATTCTGTTGTATACACATGTACAGACACTTATACACATTCTTCTATTTTATTTCCACGCTTTGCTTGCGTCTTCTAGATCCTTCCTTTCCTTAGTTAAAAATTAGCCATTGGACCAACAAGAAGATTTTTCCCATGTCTTACCACCGGATTCAGATGGCTCAGGAGGAAAGAATGAGGTTGGTAACTTTGCACAGTCCTCCCTCAAGTAAATCCATTTCACTGGTAAGCTATAGCATTCCCTTCCTGATGACATGATCCCCTTCAAGAATGAAGTACAAACAATAATCAATGAGTAGTAGTAGCTGCCTCACTTGGGACCCAGTTGGTCAGTTCCAAATTAGTAATACAGCTCCTTCCTTCCTTCCTTCCTTCCTTCCTTCCTTTCTTTTTACCTTTCCTTTCTTCCTTCCTTCTCTCCCTCCCTCCCACTGTTCTTTCTGTTCACATGGGGTATCATACCTTTATCTATGGTGCTTTGCCCAAAGGAATATAAATTTTGATCACGGAACACAAGATATCTTGGGGATTTACAGCCTGGAATACTTTCTTAAAGACCATGTCTTAAACCCAAATCACTCTGGTTTTCACTGATTGGTCAACATTAGGTCCAAAATCAAATCTCATTTGCACATTATTTGGGCTGGCTGCCTCAGACTAAGTGTAAGTAGCAATTGTTTCTGTTTTTACCAGAAACCCTTGAGAGTCTTCTCCTCCCAGAATGATTGTTTTTGAGTAGATAAATAGTCCATTCTTTGCCTCATTTCTTACCTAACATTCATCCCTAAATGGGCATTGCTTCGGTCAAAATGAGGGCTGGGAAAGATCTTTAAAAGGCCAAAGTCTCCCACTGCATCTTCAGTCATTCTGATCTATATCTGGCCACTGGACCCAGTTGGCTCCAGAGGAAACAGGGAGACTAGAGACTTTGTACAGTCCTGCCTCACTTAAAGCCCATTCATTTGCATATCATCAAAAAGTACAGCAGAGAAGTTAGTTCAGTATTTAATCTAGTCTTGATCTCTCAGAGATTAATCACTGGGTTCTGAATGTGTGGATGCCCTAAAATTGCTCCTGATTATTATTCAACTGGACTAGATCAAATTTGAACCACTGGTCTCTTAGAAAAGAAGCAATCATTGTCTCATTCATGTAGACCAGTCTGTCTAATGTCCTACTTCCTTGTCTCTAAAGTTATTCTAAAATGGAGAGTTGGTGTTTTTTGGAGGGGGGGGAGTTGGTTTGATTTTGTTTTTGTGTATTCTCACACTGGAAAGGCAGATAAATGGACCTCCTCTGCCTTCTAAAATGCTTCCTGTTTCGAGAAGACTTGGAGTCAACTTATTTCCCTTGTTATATACCAAGCAAGGATAATGCATGTGACTTCAAGATATATAAATATCAATGAATTTCAAAGCAGTATGAGTTCTGAAATAAAATTTCTTAGCAAATATATCATATTAATATCTTCCTATTTTTTGTTTCCCAGCTTTCCCTGAATTTCGTGATTAGGACCCACAGTGGTAAGAGAATAAGCCATTACTTTACCGAAGTTCATTCTGTCAGCTTTAATTATGATGAGTGTCTGGAAAAATGTAATGTTCTTCTCATTACAGATATGCAGAGAATTTACTTCATTAAACACAGACTAATACATTCCTCAAGGCATAAACATTGGGCAGGCACAAAAGGGGTGGGGGAGGGGGAGCAGGAATTGATAGCATGGCCAGAAAATGCCAGAGTTGGAAGGAACATTAGAGATCATAGACTTTAACCTCATCACATTATAGATTAAGAATCTCAAGCCTGGATAAATTAAGTGACTTGCTCAAAATCACACTGCTGTTTCTTTCAATAAAATGTTAGTTCTCTAATATAAGGAATTGTTTCATTAACTAGGTGGTACAATGGATCTGGAATCAGAAAGACCTGCATATAAATTCCATATCAAGTAGTTAGTAGCTCTGTGATCCTGGGAAATTACTTTAATCTCTGTATGCCTTACTTTCCTCATTTGCAAAATGGGGATAAGCAGCTTTTCTTATCTACTTATATTTTACCTACTTCCCAATGTTGTTTAAAGGATAAAATAAGATAATATTTACAAAGCAATTTTTAAACTTTGGGGTTTTATAGCAAAAATACTGGAATGCTTTTGCCATTTCCATCTCCAGTTTATTTCACAGATGAGGAAGTGAAACAAAGTGTTAAGTGATTTGCCCAGGGTCACATATGCCTCTTAGCTGCTCCCTAAAGCACTATATAAATGCTAGCTACTATTATGTGCTTAACACAGTGCCTGGCATATGGTAAGGACTTAATAATAAATAAATAAACAAACAAACAAACAAATAAATAAATGAATGAATAAACAAATAAACACACACATAAATAAATAAATAAATAAATAAACACATAAATAAATAAATAAATAAATAAATAGATGCTTGCTGATTGATTGGCAAATCAGAACTAGAATCCATTTCCCCAGATTCCCAGTCTAACACTCTCTCCACAGTACCAAGCTACAGGACAGAAATCTGGCAAGTTTTTCACTTAAATATTACTTTTAATTTTATAAATGTACCTAGATATCCCTCAAGAAATATAAACACTAAGCTATGGAAATCTGATTTGTGACTATCCTTTGTATAAAGTTAATTGAATACTGCCTCTCCTCTTGTGTTCCTACTGCTTCTGAGTGTTTCCCACTACTAAAGACTGGTTAAAAATACAGGAAGGAGAGTGGGAGAGACTGGAATGTCTGGGATATCAAAGAAAAAAAAGTCTTCTACTTCACATTTTTTCAGAGTACTGATGAACTCAAGTATATATTTAGCCTCCATTGGCATACAAGTCTATGTTGACTCACCATTGAATGAGTACATGAATAAAGCATTTCTTAATCACTTACTGTGTTCAGGATATAATAGACAAGTGTATAACAATGCCTGTGCATGAGAAACGCACACTCTAATGGGGAAAAACAACATAGATGAAAGGTTTCAACTTCAAGTAATAAGAAAATGTTTCATGGTCCCATGACTAAGCACATGGTGATGCCTTGTCTTTGATGTCACTCCCATTAAAGTTTTTGATGTTGAATCATTTGATAGTAATTTTGTGATAGGAACTTTTTGTTCTAGTTCTTCAATAGATGTGAGTAGTATCTGCAGGAGTAGCTCATAGAAGTTGTTTCTCAGAATGGTGGCTACAGGTACGACTGGAAGCATTGCTTTTCAAAGGCTCTTGGGTTCAGGGTACTGAGTTGTGTCTGATGAGGGGAGATAGAGGGTAAGGTAGGGATAGGGGCTTGATTTGCCTGGTACATTCTGTTTCTGCTCTCTTCCTTAAGGTACTGGATCAAAGTTGATGGGGATGGCTGGCCCTTCTCTACAGGAGTTGTTTCTTCCCTAATGATGTTTATAAGGATCAGGCTGGAAATAGAACTAGAAGTCTGGGAAATTCTATCCTTCCCAGCGTTTTGTTTGTTTTGCTTACCTGGTGGTCTGAGTCAGGGTGCTACCTTTCTCAGTGGGTGCTTATTTACTCATAAGTGGCAATTTGTTGCTGGTGGTGATGAGGAAGCTAGATCACTTCACTACAATTTCTACCCTCAATGACTGTTATAGGGGCTGGGCTAGAAGCAGTTCTGCTTCTCCAGATTCTTGGGTTCAGGCTTGTAGGCTATCTCCATCAGAATCTGAGGGGAAATGTTGGTCAAGGTGCTGGTGGTGGTTAAACATTTCTGACTCTTTCCTAGAGTGTCTTGCTGCTTTAGCCACATTGGTTCACCTGGTCTGTGAATGGAAAGTCATTGATAGTTTGTGGGGGTGTTACTCCCTCTCCCAGATGATTCTGTGAAGGCTGGATTGGAAGCAAGACCCAAGGTCTGGGGCAAATGAAGTTCTCATAGCTATCATTTCCTTAGGAAAGTAATTTTAGTTCCAAGTCTTGTTAACCTAATCAACTCCACAAAGTTTTCTTTTGGCATTGAGGAGGTGGAAGCACAGTAGTCAAATTACCCGCCCTAAATTATCTCTGATTTCTGCTATATTTTCTTCTTTTAATAAGGTTTTACTGATATCTTTTTTTAATCATCAGTTTTCCCTAGGATTCCTCTTCTTCCTCAGCACTGAAAGTCATTCCATAAAAAATATTTTAAGACAAAAATAAAGAGGAAAAATATGAATAGTTGATCAATGCATGAAAAAGCATGAAAAATGTTCATTGTGCAATATTTCTAGACCCCTCTCCACCTTTCTATTTCCAATCATTCTTGTTCTTTATAATTTTGTAACTTTCACTTTGAGGATGCTTCTTTTGTACACGATTATTCTTTCCATTTATATTGTTGTGAGCATTGTATATTTTGTTTTCTTGGTGCAGATTACTCCATTCTGTGCCAGTTCTTAAAGATCTGCTCATTCTTCTCTATTTTAATCATATTCCTCTATCATTGATGGATATCTACTTTGTTTCTAATTCTTTATTATTGCAAAAAATTCCACTATAAAATTTTAATGTTTAAGTGGACTTTCTTCTTATGGAAACTAGATAGAACTTATTGAGCTTAAGAAATATACTCTTCTTGCTTTCCCGCTGCCCAAAAGAGGGGTCCATACGGCATTGTTCACGGTTTCCGTCGTAACTTTCAAGGGAAACTTTCACAATGTCTGGAGCCCTGGATGTCTTGCAGATGAAGGAGGAGGATGTCTTCAAATTCCTTGCAGCAGGCACCCATTTGGGTGGCACCAATTTGGACTTCCAGATGGAACAATATATCTACAAAAGGAAGAGAGTGATGGCATCTATATCATTAATTTGAAGAGAACTTGGGAAAAGCTTCTGCTGGCACCTCATGCCACTGTTGCCATTGAAAATCCAGCTGATGTTAGTGTCATCTCATCCAGGAACATTGGCCACAGAGCTGTTCTGAAATTTGCTGCTGCCACTGGCGCCACACCTATTGCTGGATGCTTCACCCCAGGCACCTTCACTAACCAGATCCAGGCAGCTTTCGGGGAGCCTCACTCCTTGGTGGTCACTGATCCTCATGCAGATCATCAGCCTTTGACTGAAGCATCATATGTTAACCTTCCAACCATTGCACTGTGCAACACAGACTCCCCACTTCACTATGTGGATATTGCCATTCCATGTAATAACAAGGGAGTTCACTTAGTGGGTCTGATGTGGTGGATGCTGGCCCAAGAAGTCCTGCGGATGCGTGGTACCATCTCCCATGAGCACCCATGGGAGGTCATGCCTGATCTTTACTTCTACAGAGATCCAGAGATTGAAAAGGAAGAGCAGGCTGCAGCTGAGAAGGCAGTGACAAAGGAGGAATTTCAGGGTGAATGGACTGCACCTGCCCCAGAATTCACTACTGCTCAGCCAGAGGTGGCTGATTGGTCTGAGGGCATCCAGGTGCCATCTGTGCCCATTCAGCAGTTCCCTACTGAAGATTGGAGTGCTCAGCCTGCTACTGAGGACTGGTCTGCAGCTCCTACTACTCAGGCCACTGAATGGGTAGGAACTACCACAGAGTGGTCCTAAGTTTTACCCAGATGCTCTAATAGTGTTGTAAAAATGCTGATGGAAAATAAACATTGGTTTCTTAAAAAAAAAAAAAAGAAATATATGCTAGTTACATGCCCATTTATAGGAGTATTCATACCTTATATTTTTAGGAGTACTCTTTAGGGTTGTATTTTTGTTGCTTATAAGTCATTATAGATAGATTTGTATATTATTGAGCTAAGGATTCTACTGGTGGTCCATGGACCATGCTTGGCAGTTCAAGTTATATTAGATTAATATATTTATTACCAATCTAAAAATTATATAATTGCCTATCTTTTAAAGGTTCCCTTTAGATATTTCTCTCTCTAAAACAAAATTAAGTAATTATGTTGGTAGTTCTGCTTTGCCCAAAGTCAAAATATGGTAGGAATTCTAGCATTCCAATATATTTAGGAGACCAACACATTTAATCAAGTAACATGAGGAATTGCCCCTTCCCTAGGCTAACAAGCTCTTTAAATTGTGGGAGTCTTCAAATATTTGTACATGTGCTAAACCATTCTCTTTCTCCAAAAGCATAGTAGCTATGATTTCTTTGCTTACCTTAATGATAATACCAGCCTTCAAAAGGTAGTCAAAGTCATAAAAGGAGCTGTTATTCTAATTCGACAAGTCTTAAGAGTTTACTTTTTCTTCTGAAAGAGAAGCCAGTCTCCCTTTGTACCACTTTGAATGGGGTCATGTTCCTGAGAACACAGATTGACTAAAAAGGACATGCTGACATCTTTTAACAGATCTCTGGTCCCACTAGTGTTCTGGGGCTCTGTGTCACTAGAACACAGTCATCCTTAAAAGGGAAATGTGGAGGAAACTTCAGCATAATTCTGCACAGGAACTCAGAATATAGATTTTTGAACTCAGAAAAAAAATCTTTCTTTCTCTCCTTCTGTTCATTTCATTTATGAGCCCCCCAAAAGAGACCATAATCATGACTAATATAATATAGTTGTATTTATATACCTGGAAGGAAAGAAAGTCACGATTTTCCAAAAGAAATTAGATATTTAACAAGTAAAATCTTTTAAAGTAATCAAAATTTTCCATCACCATTATTCTCTAATTAAATCTTCTTTTCCTAAAAAACTAGAATTTTAAGAAATATTTCAATACAACTTTGTTGTTTTTCTTTTTAAAAACTGGTATTGTAATCAGAAGTAGAAATAACACTTAACACTTAATAATTCAAGAACCTAGATCAAACCATGTGCATTTAAGTCAGTTGTTTAGTTAAAAGAAAACATATGAGCACCTATTATCTGCCAAGGATTGTATACTTGGGATACAAAGAAAGGCAAAAGATCTCATAGTCAGATGAGGGAGATAACATGCAAAAATCTGTGTACAAACAAGTTGTATAGAGGGAAAACTAAAAATACTCAACAGAGGAAAAACACTAAGGCTAAGGAGAACTGGAGAAAAACTTATTGCAGAAATTGGAATGTTAGCTAAAATTTGAAAAAAACTAGGGAAGCTGAGGAATAGAGATGAGGAGGGAAAACTTTCAGGACTGGGGAGGGGTCAGAGCCTGGAAATGGAGTGTCTTATTCAAGAAATAGCAAGGAGACCAATGTCATCAGATCAAAGAGTGCTTGAGGGCTTGGGGACATAGGGAAGTGGATGATTTAGCCTAATCCTGAAGCAGTGAAGGAAAATTTTATCTTAAGAAAGGGAAGAGATCAAAGATTGAGGATAAATCATAGAAAGTCTCAACTCATAGGTTTACTTTTTCATTCCTGGAAAACCTTTATGAATATGATCTATACACATATTAAAGGTATCATTAATGAAAATATGAGTAGGAAATGACTGAACAAAAATGTGTTATATAAATGTAGGATACTATTGAACTATGTGCAAATGTAATGGAATACTCTTGTAAAAATTAATAAATAGAAGGAATTTAAAGAAATATGGGGGAGGGTGAGCCAGGATGACAGAGTAAAGGCAGGAATTCCCAGTGGTTGTCCCCAAGACTACTCCAAATACCTCTAAACAATGACTCTAATCAAATTCTAGAGTGACAGAGCCCACAGAAATATTTTCCTACCCAAGACAATTTGGAAAATCCAAGGGAAAGCTCTGTTATACCAGATTAGAAAGAGTCAGTGGCACAGTCAGAGCTATGCTGGCTGCCAACTCCAGCCTTCCAGGAACAGTCCCAGTCCAGTCCCAGGAACGAGAAGTAGTCTGGCAGAGCCACTGGGCAGGGAACCACCCAGAAGCTGCTTCCAGAGCACTCAGCCCACAGACTGTGAGAGGGTCAGGGGAGAATACAGATCTCTCTCTCTCTCTCTCTCTCTCTCTCTCTCTCTCTCTCTCTCTGTTATCCCTGACTTAGGATTCTGCCCATATTCAGGTACAGGTCACAGTCTTGGCCCCAGTCTCAGGAAAAAAGGAAGTTTATTGCCATAATGGAGTAGGGATGGAGTAGGGAACCTCCTCACAGCTCCAGGGCAGGGGGATATGCTTGTGGTCATCCACATACCAGAGCACAGGCAAGAGAACAGTTAGAGTTTCTCATAAGATCTTGGAGGAATTGAGGTTCCTGGGAGTATCCCTGAAAATAGCTGCAAAATCCTCAAAAGTTTGGGACAGTGAGTCCTCCACTCTGGAAGCAGAGTTCCCCTTTAACAAAAAGTAAAAATCAAGTCATAGGTTGGGGAAATGAGCAAACAACAGAAGGGAAAAAATTGACCATGGACAATTATTTTGGTCCTATGAAGGATCAAAATACATCCTCAGAAGATAATTAAGGCAAAGCTTCTGTATCCGAAGCCTCAAAGAAAAATATGAATTGGTGTCAGATTATGGAAGAGCTCAAAAAAATAAGGGAGGTAGAAGAAAAATTGGGAAGATAGATGAGCGATGCAGGAAAATCATGAAAACCAAGTAAGCAGCTTGATGAAGGAATTACACAAGAATACTGACAAAAATAACATCTTAAAAACCAGTTTGGGGGCAGCTAGGTGGCGTAGTGGATAAAGCACCAGTCCTGGAGTCAGGAGTACCTGGGTTCAAGTCCGGTCTCAGATACTTAATAATTACCTAGCTGTGTGGCCTTGGGCAAACCACTTAACCCCGTTTGCCTTGCAAAAACCTTAAAAAAAACCCAGTCTGAGTCAAATGAAAAAAACAGTGTAAAATGAGGAGAAAGATGTCTTAAAAAGCAGAATTGATCAGATGGAAAAGGAGTTACAAAAGCTCTCTGAAGAAAATAATTCCTTCAAATGTAGAATGGACTAAGGGAACTTGATGACTTTGTGAGCAATCAAGAAACAATAAAACAAAACCAAAAGAAAGAAAAACTAGGGGAAAAAAATGTGAAATATCTTATTGGAAAAGCAACTGACCTGGAAAACAGATTTAGAGAGGTCATTTAAAAATCATTGGGCTACCTGAAAATCATGACCAGAAAAAGAGCCTAAACTTCTTTTTTCAAGAAATAATACAGGAAAATTGTCCTGATATCGTAGAGGATGAAATAGGAATTGAGGGAATTCATCCATCACCTCCTGGAAGAGATACCAAAATAAAAACAAGAATATTATAGCAAATCCCAGAACTCCCAAGTTAAGGAGCAAATCTTACAAGAAACCAGAAACAATTCAAATATTGTTGAGTTACAGTCAGGATAACACAAGATTGATAAATCTTCTTCATTAAGAGTTCATAGGGCTTGGAATATGATATTCCAGAAGGCAAGAGAGCTTGGATTACAAAAGAAAACCAACCACCCAGCAAAATTGAATATCCTCTTTCAGGGAAAAAGATGTGGACATTCTATGAAATCGGGGTATTCAATGAAATTTTCCTGTTCAAATGACCAGAGTTGAACAGAAAGATTGATGAAACAGAGAGAGGATGGATGGGAAGGGCAAATTTGGAATGACTTGATGGTGCTGAACTGCTTGTATTCCTGCAGGGGAGGATGATACTGATAATATTCATATGAACCTTTTCATTTATTAGAGCAGTTAGAAGGAACACACACACACACACACACACACACACACACACACACACACACACACACACATATATATAGAGAGAGAGAGAGGCAAAGAAGGCATAGGAGGGAACTGAATATGAAGGTATAATATATTATAAAGATGGAGTTAATGGTTGAGAAAGGAATGTACTGGGAGAAAAAGGAGAAATATAATGGAGTAAGTTTTTTCATATAAAAGCAGCAAAAAAAAGCTTTTGCAATGGAGTCGAAGGGGGAAAATGAGGGGGCAATGAGTAAGTCTTCATTTTCAACAGAAGTGGCTGAGAGGGGGCGGCTATGTGGCACAGTGGATAGAGCACCGGCCTTGGAGTCAGGAGTACCTGGGTTCAAGTCCAGTCTCAGACACTTAATAATTACCTAGCTGTGTGGCCTTGGGCAAGCCACTTAACCCCATTGCCTTGAAAAATCTTAAAAAAAAAGTGGCTGAGAGAGAAAATAACATTATATATATATATATACTTAATTGGATAGAAATAGAAATCTATTTTACTCTAGAGGAAAATAGGAGAGGAACAAGATGGGAGAAAGGGGATGGGGGAAAGGAGAGGAGTATAGGTGACAGAAGAGAGGGAAGATTGTAGAAGAGGATAGTCAGATTCAATACACTTTTGAGGAGGGATAGAGTGAGAGAGAGAGAAAAGAATAAATGGTGGGGGTGGGAAGGAATAGGATGGAGGGAAATATAACTAGCAAAAGTAACTGTGGGAAAAATATTAAAGCAATTTCTCTGATAGACTTATGATAATGATAAAGAATACTATCTATCCCAAAGGTAGAGCTGATGATATTTCAAAACAATCTGAAGCACACTTTTTTTCTCTCTCACTTTATTTTTCTTGAGGTTTCTTTTTCTTTGTGGGGAGGGGGATTATATTTACTTTTACAATAAGACTATTGTAGTAATGTGAAAAAAATAAAAGTGTAGCACTCTAAAAAGAAATATGGATGGATGTGTACAGAGAAAAGAAAGAAAAGGCAGGAAAACTATATACAATTAGTATAATAAGAAAAGAGAAATAATATTTATAGCACCTACAATGAGTCAGGTACTTTTTTATAAATATCTTCTTTAATAAGATAAATATAATATAACAAAAAATAATCAAGCAAATTTCACTATGAGGATCAATCTTGGTTCTAGGAAGCCTATAATAAAACAAATTTTGTCTTTCTTCAGTAGAGAACTACCAACTTTAGGTGCAAAATCCTGCATATCCTGATTTTGTTGATCGGTTTTGCATAACAATATCTTTTTTTCAATCCATAAGCCTTTATGGGTGTGCTCACTTATGACAGGTCTTGTGCTGTAGGCTAGGAGTCAATGACAATAAAATGAAGTGGTCTTTCTTCTTCTTGGAAGCTTATATGCTACAAGGTAATATAATGTGCCAGATATATTTATAGAAAATGCATATAAAATAAATACCAAGTAGTTTAAGGAGGTAGGGCATTGACAGAGGGGAGAAATCAGGAAATCTTTCAAGTAGAGTACATTACAAAGGAAAGTTTGGTGGGTGGAATGTCAGGAAATAACTGTGGTGTGTAAAAAACAGAGGGCAACAATAAATCACTTTTTTTTAATTTGAGAAGGTACCAGTCTTTCAAGTGATTTTCCACAGCAAACCACATTCTTCCAGTCACACAATTGACTAAAAGTGTGAAAAATTCAAGATCCTATTGTGTTTATTGTTTGTTGATTAAAATAGGCATTTGACTCAGTTGAACCATAAGCGCTTTTATGGATCTCTTCTATCAAGGGGTTTAATATGCATATATTAAGATCACAGAATTTACCATGATAAATGAAGCCATAAAGGGAAATCTGTTTCATGGCCCCCATTATATCAAGTAAGACAAACAACCAAAATGGTACATTAACCAAAGGTTAGTTACTACCATGTATAGTTTCTATTGTATAGTCAAAATTGAAAAGGAATTTATAGATGTAAGATCTGTCAGATGCTTCTGTTTGTGATAATTGATGATGACTGCATCAAACCTCCAGAATATTACAGGGGCTCTTCAATATCCATAATTATTCAAAAGAGATCAATCTAATAATTCACACAAGGAAACTGAAACAAATGGAATTTCTTTTCCATATTAGGGCAAAAATTTAAATTTCTTGTTCAGTAATTTTTCAATTGTCTGACTTTTTTTTTAGTTTTTTGCAAGGCAAACAGGGTTAAGTGGCTTGCCCAAGGCCACACAGCTAGGTAATTATTAAGTGTTTGAGGCCAGATTTGAACCCAGGTACTCCTGACTCCAGGGCTGGTGCTTTATCCACTATGCCACCTAGCTGCCCCACGTGTTTGACTTTTCTTAACCCCACTTGGGATTTTCTTGGCAAAGATACTGGAATGGGTTGCCATTTCATTCTCCAGCTCATTTTATAGTTGAAAAAACTGAAGCAAATAGTGTTAAGTGACTTGTCTGGGGTCCCACAGCTAGAAAGTATGTAAGGCAAGATTTGAACTCAGGAAGATTTGCAGGTTCAGACCTCTATGCATGTTTCATCAGGCTGCACAGGCAGTTAAATAGTCCAGGACATTAAGTTTGCACATCAGAAAACACATGTAAGATAATCATCATCAGTGGATAATGAAACAAGTCCAGAACTAACTAGGAAGAAGTAAATAGTTGGATTGCAATCGGGAAAATGTGCAATATACTTTCAATGATTTCATGCTATTCACCAACACAAAAATCTATATTTTTAAACATTATTCTTCTTCTGAAGATATTAAATGGCCAACCATTCAGTCAACAAATATTTATTAAGCATTTACTATGAAGCAGACACTGGATACAAAATGAGACAAAAGACAGTCCCTGCCCTCAAAGAGCTCACAATCTAATGGGAGGAGACAACAGGTAAACAAATATATATGTATGAACGTATGTACATATACATGCACTATATGCAAGATAGATAAATAAATAATTAAGAGAGGGGAGGCACAAAAATTAAAAGTAATTGGGAAAGGCTTCCTGTAGAAGATAGAAATTTAGTTGGCACTTAAGTAAAATCAGGGAAGTCAAGAGACATTGATGAGAGAGGAAAGCTTTCCAGGGAGGAGGGACAGCCAGAAAAATTCCTGGAGTCAAGAGAAGGACTATCTTGTCCACAGAACAGCAAAGAGATTAGTGATGTTGGATCTAAGAGTCATTCAGAGAGTAAGGTGTAAGAAAGTGATGTGAAATATAGGAGGGGATTGGGTTATGAAAGACTTTGAATTCCAAAGAAAACATTCAGTATTTGATCTTGGAGGGGACAGGGAGAAACTGGAGTTTCCTGAATAAGAGGGTGATATGGTTGGACCTATGCTTTAGGGAAATCACTTTGGTGATAAGAATGGAGAATGATTTCAGTGGGGAAGAGACTTGAAGAAGGCAGATCCATGAGGAGGCTATTGCTATGATGGAGACTCATGGTAAGCTATAATATCCAAAGAATCATAATTGCAAGGAATCCTATGATCAATGGAGAGACCTTTGGATGGACAAGTAAAATGGATCACATTACATGATCACTTGTAATCACTTAAATCCTAAAAGTGAAAGATGAAAATGAAAAACATATTGATAAAAATATATTGGAAAAGGAGGAAACATGATACAATCATAATCAAGAATGAAAGAATACAAACAGCCTAAATACTGTTCTGGTACCCCTCAAATGTAAAAAACAAGTGCATGAAGGTCTTTGATAAAGTGGATAGATAGCTCTTTTGTGAAAGCTATCTGGGAGAATGTGGAAAAGAAATGCACAGGATAGAAAAATGTAGAGGGGTTGTGATCTACACAATGGAGGGAATAGCCCCATTGTTGAGATCCACAGATACAACAAAACACTGAAGCACTTTAATGGTATTGCTTTCTATCATTTTTTTTATTACAAGTGTATATAATATTAGGAATTCAGCTACAGTATGGATTAAATACTGTAGGTCCATGAGAAATTTTTACTGGTCCCCAACATTTTTACTTTGAAAGGTCCTTATTTCTTAAAATGTATATACCTCAAATATATAAAATGTATATACTCCTTTTCCCTGCATTGTTTACCCAGCCTCTGTTATCTTCTCTTTCTGTCTCTTATCTTTGCCTCTAAAGACAGAACCATCCAATAAAGAAAATGTTCAGTTGACATAACATAGAAAATGTTGATCATTTCACAATACCATGTCTGGACACAGAGGATATAGATATTTGGGGGTTATTCTGGGAACCCAAATGCCATTTATAACATTGTTTCTATGGAACAGATTGTTTCAAGTTTCACATAACCACCTTAAAAATGAACTTTTGAAAAATAACCTATTTATAAGTTAAAGATTCATTTATTTTCCCTAATGAGTCTTAGTAATATTTATTAAATAAGTTGGCAACCTACAGTTATTTTTTAAAAAGAAGAAAAATACCCTATAATAAACAAGACCCCCAAAAAAGATTGCCTTAATTACATAGTTTGTCTATTAAAATCTCCTCCTTATATAGTCCTTAACTTTCCACTACCCACTAGTGTAAACAAGTTCTTTTTTAATGTAACATTTATTTCTTAACACTTGGAAACCCAAATACTCTGTAGTTCTTACAGAATTCTTAAAAGTGCTTTGCTAATTTACTGGACCTTTTGGAATTCCTGTCTCTTTTAAATTTTATTTATTATAGATTTAGTTCCCAAAGAATCATTTATTCCAGTGGTGTCAAAATCAGATAGAAACAGGATCATTAAAATGTACCTATGGATCCCTGAGGACCATATACTGACTTAGAACTGCACATGTTTATAGGTTTCTTTATACTGATGTATTTTTTCATAAATATATCCTGATTACATTTTAATCTGGTTCAAACTTCATTCCAGAGTGTGTAGCCTGACCCCCAGGCCAATATCCAGTTGTCTCTGAGCTGGAGGAAAAGTCTTTTCCCATGTCACACTTTTGAATAGCAACTAGTTAAACCAGTATTTGAACAAAGATCCTGAGCTTCCAGTTTAGAGTTCTTTCCATTACACATTGCCATCTTTCTTTAGACTTTCCATTTTGTTTTTTCTATATTAACCTGTTTCAGTTTAGTTCCCTGTTTATTTTTTATTTTTTGCTAACCTTCTTGTTTTCACTTCAGTTAACTGTTTTTATTATAACTAACAGAATATCCACATACTAGAAGTGAAAGCCACTAATTCTATGCAAGACAAACAAAATCACTTACACTGAGTTTTCAAAAGATGAAGCTAGTGTTCTTCAGATATTCAAATAAATTGATATTGAAAAGGATAGGTGCTCCTATAATGGTTTTGAATAAATCCAATATATGATCATTTAAATTTACAGAGTCCATAAGTTAAAGGGTAACTAGTCTACAAACTAATTATTTTATTCAAAATAGAATTGACCATAAAAATCCACTAGTGGATAATATTTGAGTCAATTTTACAGCAACAATAACAAAAAAATTTCCACATAGTCTTTCAGGAACAAGCATAAAGCAAGGTACAAATTGTATTCAGATAAATTCATATGAAGGAAAAAAGGTAATTGACAAGTCGTGGAAAAAATTTTAATTATCCTTTTATGTGAGGGGAATATTTACTTGCATTTTTTCCCCTTTCTTTCCCTCTACTCCCCCCACCCTGTTTTTTTAAGCAGATGTTTTATAGCTGAAACAACATTCAGGATAAGGCTCAGCAATCAAGAGAGTAAATAATTCTTGGGTGGGCAGAGGTGACTCAGTGTGTCTTTATCCTCCTTTAAATCATCAGTAAAGACACTGAAGAGGTCTGAAGAGTGCTTAAGCATGTTTTCTTCTTACTAGACTGATTATTCATAAAGAAGAAAAAAGTAAGTACAGAACTACAGGTAGAATAATCAACAAGGGAGAAATTCTATTCTGGATCTTATTTTCACTAATAGGAAGGAAATGGTCACTGGGATAGAAATGACATGAGCCTGGAGAGGGAGAGGCCAATTCCTTCTAGAATTTATGGTAGAGGAGAGGAAAGCCAGGCACAGACTGACATGAACTCTAGATTTTAAGAAAGCAAATTTCAAATGGTTCAAAAGGAAGGATAGACTGGATCCTATGAACTGAAAAAAGCCTATAAGGGAAGTTAGACTTATACCCGAAATTCTCAAAAGTGACATTCTGAAGACAGAAAATTTGAATGAGGTGGAACAAGACTTATCTGAAAAAAATGATTAGTTTTTTTTAATTATATAGAAGATGGAAGCAAGAGAAAGAAATAGATGCAAAATGGACTTGAAAAAAATAAGGTCAAGAGAGCTAATATTCAGAATGAGCTGAGGTTGGGTGAGGGAAACTGAGATCAACCAAAAAATGGACTTTTAAAAAAGTCCATTTAAAATTCCATTTAAAAAAGGATTATTAAAGAAGGGATAGTATCACTATTTGAAGTGCATACAATGATCATAACTGTTAGCAGAGAGATATCAGAACTGTTTGATTCTGATTTAGCTTTCTCTGCCAAAAACAGCACTGTAAATGACAGACAAAAATGGCTAATAGGGAATTAATGCCCCAAATAAATAAGACTTTAATAAGGGCCAACCTAAATACCTTAGGTCAATTCAAATCACCTGTACCAAATAAACTTTAGGACAACCTGAAAGAATTCATAGATATGATTGTTGAACCACTGTCAAAAATATTTGGAAGATTGTGGAAAGAAAGGTATTACAGGACTGGAAAAGGACAAATATTTCATTTTTTTTAACTGAGAAGGGAACATGGAATACAAACTATAAGCCAGTAAGCTTAACTTTGATTCCTGTGATTTTTCTGAAAGTGATCATTAAAGAAATGGTGAGGGGGCAGCTAGGTGGTGCAGTGGATAAAGCACTGGCCCTGGAGTCAGGAGTACCTGGGTTCAAATCCGGTCTCAAACACTTAATAATTACCTAGCTGTGTGGCCTTGGGCAAGCCACTTAACCCCATTTGCCTTGCAAAAACCTGAAAAAAAAAGAAATGGTAAGTGAAAAATCTAGAAAAGGAAGTAGTGATCTTAAAGAGTCAAAATAGATTTGTGAAGAACAGGCCCTATTTTGTAAATATGAATTTCATTTTTTAACAGTTAGGATTAACCACCAATATTAAAAATAACTATTATTTATGTAGTGCCATAATGTTTGCTGAGTTCTTTCAACATATATATTGTCTCATTTGATCCTCGCAATGACATTGTGAGGCACCATTATTATTCCTATTTCATGGATTGGTAAACTCAGGATGGCCAAGGTGAAGTGACTTACATGGAGTCACATAGCTAGTGTCCAAGTGGGATTCAAATTCAGGACTTCCTGACTCCAAGTGCCACACTTTTTCCTCATGACCACCTAGTTACCTTTGACAGCATAGTAGATCAGGGAAATACTTTGAATGGCTTATCTCAAAGAGTAGCTGTTAATGGTTCCACGTCAACTTGGCAGGAGATCTCCTGCAGAGGGAATATGCTAAGGAATCTGTGCTTACCTTGTGCTGCTTTACATTTTTATTAATGACCAGGTTGAAGCCACATTATAGATAACAACAATAATAATAATAGGAATAGGAATTGGACCTATGCTTTCATTAGTAAAGAAAATTACAAGTGAGCAAAGTCCTTGTAGAAATGCAAGTAGGCAACTTCTCTACAATTTTTAGACTTACAGAGTTGCCTACAGCAGTGTTGTCAAACCCAGACAAAAATGGGGACTGTACATAAGAATTCCAGTGGGCTGGAAACTTTACATAAGAATTCCAGTGGGCTGGAAACCACACATTTTAATAACTTTTTATTAATATACCATTACATTAAAATCAGATGAGAACTACATTTTAATCAGGTTCAGGTGTTGGGGGTGTTGTAGACCACAAGTTTGATACCTCTGACCTAGACCAGAGTGGTGCAGTAACTTATCCAGAATTTCAAAGGCAAGATGTGTCAAAAGTGGAACATTAATCCAGGTCTTTTTGACTTTGAGGCCAACTTTCTATGTCATTCTACTTCTAATAATAGCTAACATTTACATATGATTTTGAGGTTTGTATAAAGTGCTTTACATATATTATTTCATTTGAGATTTACAACCTCATTGTGAGGCAAATAGTTTTTAATCCCCACATTAAAGCTGAGGAAAAGGTATCATGGGAGTGATAAAAATGTGTATTAGTATACTTTATTTCCCATAATTTTCCTCATTTCCTTTTTAAATTCTTTTTTTTTTACCAGCAGGTACAAAGTGAAGCATCAGAGTACTTTAATTTGAATTTCCTTTATTAGTGATTGGTATCCTTTTTTAAAATATAAAGTTGTTGATGCCAACCTCCTTTGTGAAGAAAGTATTCAATATGTATGTTTGGGAGACTTCTGTGTACTCCATGAACATTTATCTACCTTTCATTGTAGGAACAGAAGAAGTGATTTGGAGAGCAGAGCCAAGATGGTGGCAGAAGGAGAGCCTCTCTTAGGTACTCTCTCCAAAATATTTAAAAAAAAACCTTAAAATTATGACTCTAACTAAATTATCGAGAAACAGAAGCCACAGAAAGTTCCAGTGAGGCAATCCAGCCCAAGGCAACTTTGAAAATAGTGGGAAGGGGGCGGCTAGGTGGTGTAGTGGATAAAGCACCTGCCCTGGAGTCAGGAGTACCTGGGTTCAAATCCGGTCTCAGACACTTAATAATTACCTAGCTGTGTGGCCTTGGACAAGCCACTTAACCCTGTTTGCCTTTGCAAAAACCTAAAAAAAAATAGTGGGAAGACTCTGTTCCACAGGAGTTGGAAGGGCAGCACCATGTCAGAGCTAAGGAGCTTCAGCCTCCTGGGAACAGCCTCAGGGTACCTGGGAATGCTGACTCCTGGTAACAGAAGCAGTTTCCAAGCATAACTTGGAAGATCAACCGGGAGACCTCTGCCAGAGCAAGCAAGAAGCCCAGGCCCTCAGCGTGGCCATGGCACTCAGCTCAGCTCAGATCCCAGAAAACACAAGCAGGTCCATGGAGTCACTCAGCAGGAACCTCCAGACAGCTGGGCACTGAGTGCTCAGCCCATGGAAGGTAAGGGAGTGGAGGGAGACTGCCAAGGTCTGTCCTCTATCCCTGGAACAGCCCCTTAGGCAGAGGGGTGAGCTTGTGGTCATTCACAGACCAGGAGAGCAGTCAGAACCTCACAAACTGAGGTCTTTGTGGGGGTGGGGGTGTCCCAATAATACTCAAAAGCTCCGAGGCACCCCAAAACCAAGCACAGGCTGGGGAAATGAGTAAATGGGAAAAAAAGAACCTGACCACAGGCAGTTACTTTGGTCCCATGGAAGACCAAACCACAGAATCAGAAGATGAGAAAGTCTAAGCTTCTGAATCTAAAGACTCTTTGAAATATAGAAGTTGGGCTCAGGCTATGACAGAGCTCAAAAAGATTTTGAAAATCAAGTAAGGGAGATAGAAGAAAAATTGGGAAAAGAAATGAGAGAGATTCGGGAAAAACATGAAAACGAAGTCAGCAGCTTAGTCAAGGAGATCCAGAAAAATACTGAAGAAAATAAAATGTTAAAAATCAGCTTAAAGTGGATAAAACAATTCAAAAAGTTATTGAGGAGAAGAATGCTTTAAAAAGCAGAACTGACCAGATGGAAAAGGAGATAAGAAAGCTCTCTGAGGAAAACAAATCCTTCAGATGTAGAATGGAGCTAAAGGAACCTATTGACTTTACAAGAAATCAAGACACAATAGTTCAACACCAAAAGTATTAAAAACTAGAAGAAAATGTGAAATATCTTATTAAAAAAACAACTGATCTGGAAAATAGATCCAGAAAATATCATTTAAAAATTATTGGGTTACCTGAAAGTCATGATCAAGAAAAGAGACTTGATCTCATTTTTAAAGAATTTCTAGGGGAGGCTAGGTGTTACAGTGGACAGAGTCCACTGGAGGCCCTGGAGTCAGGAGTACCTGAGTTCAAATCCGGCCTCACACACTTAATAATTACCTAGCTGTGTGGCCTTGGGCAAGCCACTTAACCCCATTGCCTTGCAAAAACCTAAAAAAACAAAAAAAAATTTCTACAGAAAAATTGTCCTGATATCCTAGAAACAGAGGGCAAAAGAGAAATTGAGAGAATCGACTGATCTCCCCCAGAAAGAGATCTAAAAATATCCCCAACCCCCAGGAATATTATAGCCAAGTTCCAGAACTCCCAAGTCAAAGAGAAAATATTACAAGCAGCCAGAAGGACACAATTCAAATATCATGAAGCTATAGTCAGGATCACACAGGACTCAGCAGCAACTACATTAAGGGCTTGTAGAGCTTGGAATATAATATTCCAGAAGGCAAAAGAGCTTGGAATGCAACCAAGAATCAATTACCCCAGAAAATTTAATATCCTCTTCCAGGGGAAAAGATGGACTTTCAATGAAACAGGGGAATTTCAAATGTTCCTGTTGAAATGATGAGAGCTGAGCAGAAAGTCTGACCTTCAAGTACAGAATTCAGGTGAAGCATAGAGAGGGTGGACAGGAAGGGTAAATTATAAGGGACTTGATGATGAACTGCATATGTTCCTGCATGGAAAGATGATACTGATAATACTCATATGAACCTTCTCATTTAATAGAGCAGGTAGAAAGAACTTGTATAGATGAGGCACAGGAGGGAGCTGAATTTGAAGATATAATATATTGTAAAAATGGAGTCAATGGGTGAAAGAGAAATATACTGGGAGAAAGAGAAAGGAGAGGTAGAATAGGCTAAGATATTTCATGTAGCTTCTGAAATAGTATGGAAGGGGGGAAAGCGAGGAGGAATGAGGGAGCCTTCATTCTCAGTGGAAATGTCTCAGAGAGGAAACAACATACACACTCAATAGAGTATAGATATTTAGAAGAAAAGGGAGAGAAGGGGGACAGGGGGAGAAGAGGGGGGATGTGGGTGATAGAGGAGAGAGTAAATCATAGGAGAGCATAGTCAGATATAACACATTTTCTTTTATACTTTTGGCAAGGTGCTGGGATTGGGTGGTCTGGGCCATGGGACTGGCTGGTTGCTGGGTCTCTGGGGTGGGGCTTGGGGCCTCTTGGCCCCAAGGCTGGTGCTCTGTCCACTGTACCACTCAGTTGCTCCACAGCACATTTTTAAAGAGGGACAGAGTGAAAGGAGAGAGAAAATATAATAGATGGTAGTTGGGAGGAATGGATGGAGGGAATTACGATCAGCAACAGCAACTGTGGAAAAATATGGAAGTAACTTCTATGATGGCCGTATGATAAAGAAAGTGATCCACCCAAGACACAGTTAATGGTATCAGAACACAGACTGAAACACATTTTTTTCCTCTTTCTTTTACTTTATTTCTCATGAGGTTTTATATTTTTGTGGAAGAAGGGGTATTATGTTTACTTTTAAACAAGAATATTTTAGAAATGTGTAAATAAATTAAAGAAAAATTTAAAAATATTTAAAAAGTAAACAAAAAAGAGTGGAAGAGGCTATCATTAGATTGTTTTTATTTGTTTCATGAGTTGTTGAATGCTCACTAGTTGAGGGTTAAGCTTCCATATTCAACTAGGCTCTTTTTCAGCTAGCAAGCACAATATGTCACTGGGACTACACTTAAAGTCCTTCTTCTTTACTCCCACCCTCTGCAAACCCAGAATTCCTCCATACCATGGAGTGATATCAGAATTGGTTTGTGGAGGGAGTCATTATCTCCTGAAGCATCCATCACACTTTTGAATATCTATTACCAACAATATTTAAAATTTCATCTCACAAGGCCTTTTTATGGTCACTCAAAATGTGTAATCTATATGATGTAAGACCATCAGAATGTATGACATGTCATCTATACGTTGTTTATTTTGAGAAATCTGTCCTAAATAAATATGCTATTACTTTTCTTGGTGATTATGAAAATCAATGAGGGAAAAGTTTGCAAAACACAGAACTCATTAGTGCTAAAATTAGGCCCAAAATGGCCCCTTTAGAAATGGAAAGGAATTTTGGCTCAAAGAAGATCTTGTATCTTTTTTTTATTCTTTTTTTTTAAGGGGCAGCTAGATGGTGCAGTGGATAGAGTACCAGCCCTAGAGTCAGGAGTACCTGAGTTCAAATCTGGCCTCAGACACTTAATTACCTAGCTGTGTGGCCTTGGGCAAGCCACTTAACCCTATTGCCTTGCAAAAAAAAAAAGCCTAAAAACAAAAATTCTGTTTTTGAAGAAATCCATATTCACAAATTTGATTTTGAATTGTCATTAAAAATACAGTTTTCAGTTTTTAGCACCTACTTTGATTTTTCATTCCTTCTTTGTAGTTCCTTTTCTAAAAAAATCCTTGAAATATTTCTTTGTGTTCTATTAAGATAAGAAGGTCTATTAACATCTCTTGTTGGTAGGGCTTCAAAATCTATATACTTCACACACCACTCCCCCAAAACTTGACTCAGACTATCCTTTACAACCATATTCTTATTTATTGCTGAAAAACAATTCTTAGATATAACATCCTCACAAAATAAAATTCTTCCTTTTCAAAAAATACTTTTCTCTTTGTACAATATAGATATATGATTTGCAATCTTAATGTTTAGGGAAAATACTCAGAATTTCACTTCCAATTTGGAGGAGTAATTTGTAATCTTGGAATTTTCATGATAGCTGATTATTCACATCTGGAAGCATCTGGTGTGGCTTTGATATGTGCCTCCCCTTCTCAGCAGAGAGGTGACAGACTATAAATGTGCTATAGTAGTATGCTTCTAAATGCTTAAAAACTGGCTGTCAGAGGAAAAAATGTATACATAACCCATTTAAAAAATGTAATCTTCATTATTAACATTTTCTTCATTGCTTTCTTGTCAAAGCAATCACCAAAAAAATAAATCAAGTTCCAGTAGCTGATTTCTGAGGTATAAATGTTCAGACTGAAAATTTAAAAATCAACTCTCATGAGTTGTTACAAGCTGGTTCTAGCATACATCTGGATGTGGAAAAATGGTTTATGCTAATGGATGTGACTGGTGAATTGATTTGTTTTGATTAACTGTACTTCTTTGTTGCAAAATGGATATTTATAGATTGGAGTTATTAGGAAGTGACTGTGATATAAAAAATACAGCATTTAAAAAACCTAGCATAGAATTTTGGTAATAGTACACAATAAATGCCTATTGAATAATTGACATGATCAATAGTTTGAATTTCACTGATTCATGATTTCCTAAATTATAAGTATCACTGGTGAGTACACAGGTTTATAATGTAATCAATTTGTTTCGTAAGACTTACATCAGAATCTTGATTTGCTCAAAAACACTCATTAATAATTTAAGTGATTTTCCATTCAACAGAATCTTTTAATATGACAATACCACTCTAGAGAATGGCAATTTATTCAGGCTTTAACTTGTTTCATTCTTTAGAATATATATGACTCATATGAAGCTTCTAGGCAAGGAAATTAAGAATGAATTGCAAAGCAGAGTATCTGTTCTTTAAAAAAGAAAAAAGAGGAGGCTCCTTTGCCTTTGTGCCCTCATAGACCCCTTTGGCCATCTGGACAGAAAATTATAAGGGAAACCAATGGTACTAAAATATTGTGATCAAAATATTTTTACAATTAAGTAAAAAAATTCCAAGGTTAAAGAATTCTTGCTTTAAGATAACTATGGATTAAATAGTTCGAAAATGACTCAACATTAATTTCTTCCTTGAATATGTCACAGCTAATATCATCCTCATATGAAGAAATGTCTTATAAAAATTTGAAGTCAGCTAATATTTGGTCCTCTGACCTTTTTTTCTCTATTAATAGTAAGCAAACATTACCAGTTTTTAGTTGATACTCCATGATTGCAGTACCCTTTGCCATTCTGTTCACACTGTTTTGACTAACCTTTAAGTTTATCAATGTCCTTCCTAAAATAAGATGGTCAAAACAGAACACTGTAGATGAAGTCCAACCAGAGCAAATTAGAAAAAGACAATCAATGAGCATGGTCCAGTGGGAAGAACAGTAAGGAATTGTGGTTGTTCAGTTGTTTCAATTATGTTCAACTCTTCATGATTCCTTTTAACATTTTTTAGGTTCATTTTTACAGATGAGGAAACTGAGGCTAATGGAGTTAAATTACTTGCCCAAGGTCACATAGCTAGTAAGTGTCTGAGATTTGATTTGAACTCAGGAACATGAGTTTTCCTGATGCCAAGTCCAAGACTAACCAGTGCACCACTTAGATACCCCTAGTAAGGGGAACTGAGTTCAGTTCCTACCTCAGTTATTACAACCTGTGTGACCTTAGGTTTATCTCTCTAGCTCAGTTTCCTTATTTGAGAAATGAGAAAGTAGGGCCACATTACCTTAGCAGTCCTATCCACATCTAGATTTATGATTCTGTTATGATCTTGTGACCTCCCTCATTCTAGATTTAACTGCCCCTTTTTAAAGTTGACTAATGTAGCTTCAGTTTCTCCTTTAGTTGAAAATCCAGATGACCTCTACCTTAACTTCCTTGCCCCCCATCACCTCCTTTCTGACTTTCTTCCTTAGGTTTTGGTCTGGGGATTTAGTTTTTTGGGTTTCTGATATCCATTCTTTCCCTCATTCTTTCTTCCCTGCCTCCACCCCTCTTCTGCTTAATTGATTTTTTAGCCCTAAGTGAAGAAACAGTCTTGCATTTGAAGCAAGAAAAAACATTTGCCTCAAAGGATGTTTCGGTTCCTTTTTGAAGTCCTACCAGAACAAAACTTGATGAGACCTTTAACAGCTGCCCTTTTTTCCATTATTCCTGGAAGCTATCCCAGATTGCACATCTGACTCTTTGGTGCAGGAGGTTCAGAAAATGTAAGAGAATTTAAGTTGCTTCAAGGTACAGTAAAGGAAAGGAAGGAACAGGATAGGTAAGGTAAAGGGAGGGGAATATATTAAAATATTCTCTTTGTCACATATTGATCTTCTCTGACATCCTTTCCTGTATCCCTAACTGCCTATTAGACTTCTAGGGCAGCAAGGTGGCACCGTGGATGGAGCATTGGCCTTGAAGTCAAGAGGATTGGAGTTCAAATCTGATCTCTGTTGCTTGACTCTTACTAGCTGTGTGACCTTGGGCAAGTCACTTAACCCTGATTGCCTTGCATTCAGGGCCCTTTCCAGTCATCCTGATTCATTTCTGGCCACTGGACCCAGATGGCTCTGGAGGATAAAGTAAAGCTCATGACCCCCCCCCCCCCCCCCCCCCCCCCCCCCCCCCCCCCCCCGCCACACACACAAATTCAATTCACCTGCTTGTCGTGGCATCAGTTCCCTGATGTTGTGGTCTTCTTCATAAATAAAGGACAAAAAACCCAACCCAAAACACTATAAGACATCTCAAACTAGATGCCCCAAGGACATCTTCAACTCTATATGTCCAAAACTGAACTCATTATCTTCTCCCCAAGCCCTAACTTTTAAAAAATTTTCCTGTTACTATCTAGACATTGAACCTAGGTATCATCCTTGACTCCAGTCTCTCTCCCACTCAATTCAATCTGTGCAAAGGCCAGTTAATTCAACATTTGCAATATTTCTTTTCTCTTATGAAATTCCCACTCCTAATGTTCTCTTGGTTCTGCTCACTTCACTCATCATCAATTCATACAGTCTTTCCAAGATTTTCTGAAGTCCAATCACTCGTGATTTCTTATAGAATAATAGTACTCCATCACATTCATATACCATAAGTTGTTCAGCCATTCTCCAATTGATAGCCATCCCCTGCAATTACTCTTTATTAATGACAGAGTGATTATTAACTTGGGGTGAAATTGTTTAAAAAAAAAAATATATATATATATAATATCATATCACTTTTTGCAACATAATTGTTTTCCTTTGTAATCCTTTATATTTACTATGGGCATTTAAAAACATTATTTCAAGGGAGTTCATGTTGATGTTTGCCCTTTGTTCTCAAAGAAGACCATGCCATTAGGGAGGTGATGCCATGACAAGCACATGAATGGAATTTAAGTGAAGAGATGCTGGGCTATGTCACCAGCCTGACTTTCTCCTCCAGAGCCATCTGGATTCAGTGGCCAGGATGACTGGAGATGGCCCTGAATATGAGGTAATGAGGATTAAGTGATTTGTCCAAGGTCACAAGCTAGTAAGGGTCAAGTGTCTGAGGTCAGATTTGAACTCCTGTCTTCCAAGACCAGTGCTCTATCCCCTGTGTCACCTAGCTGCTCCAAGGGAATTTGGTTTCACCAGACTACCAGAAGGCTTTGTGACATATATACATATACATATATATATATATATATATACATATATATATATATATACATACATATATATAAAATGCAAACAGTAAAAACCACTTGGTCAAAAGTATCATTTCTTGTATACATAGCTCATATATTTTAAATAGTTCATGTTAGTAGTTCATATATTTAAAAATGTCTTAGGTTATTATAAATATATTCAGTTCATAAATCTGGATGAAGACATGGAACTCTTCTCTCCCTGTTCATAACTGTCTTACTGTGACTTTTGCCCCCTCTGTTAATGGTCATTTAAAACTTATTTCACCTGAAAAAAATGTATGTGGCAGTGTACAGCATTATTTGTTTGAGTTCCCCAACCCTGTCTTTGTTATCAAGCATTGATATCTTCAATGTTTTCTCACCAATACCCATGCATAAGACAGAACATGCTGCCCCACTGAAATCTGTATCTGTGCGGTTCTCTTATGGAAAGGTTAACCACAATGGAAAATATTGTAATGTGTTGATTTCCTCCATTACCATGATAGAGTCTGTAAATCAAGGAAGTTGGCTATGCTCTTTTGCACAACAGGTAAATTACCACCAGTAAATTTTCAGCTCCAATTTCTCACATTCACAATGTTCAAGGTAATTCTAACTCTCTAATATTCATGCTCCTTGGACTTTAGGAATGATGCCTCAAGAAATAGGATTATTTTCCTCCCATATATATTGGAGCTTTTGCTTTTGTCTCCCTCTATATCAGAACTAAGCTGAGGTATAGAGGTCACTTGAAACTCAGTTGCCTGAAGAAATATGTCTGCCTTGCCCAAAGGAAGCTCCAAACCATCCAGAACAGCTAAGGCTAAATATCCCTTTTTGCTTATTCAACAGTCACTGTCTGTTTGACTTTAAGGATGACTGAGTTAGCTAAAGACTGCAGAATTTTCTCTTTCCAAAGATGAAAAGTTTTTGCTCTTGGCTGGCTGGTAGTATTCTAAACAACTCCTCCATGTTACATATCCAATATTTTACCAATTTATATGTCAGTGGTTTGCTAGTAAATGTTTAACTGACTCTCTGAGGGGAAAAAGTAACTATAACACACTTTTATTTATTCGTTTTGGTTTTGGGGTTTTTTTTTTGGCAAGGTAATGAGGTTCAGTGACTTGCCCAAGGTCACATAGCTAGGTAATTAAGTGTCTGAAATTGGTTTGAACTCAGGTCCTCCTGACTCCAGGGCCTGTGTTCTATTCACTGCGCCACCTAGCTGCCCCTCTTTTATTTATTCTTAACGTTTTCCTACCATTTTCTTAAGTCTAGAAATCAAGAAAACAAGAAAAAAGTCATAATTTGTAGTGTTTGCCAATTTCTGTATATGTTCACCCTGAAAATTGAACAATATGCTCTCCCAAGTTGGTTTAAACTGTCTCCAGCATACTCCTGCTAATTTGATAAGATTTGTTCTTCTTTGGATTCCTCTTTGATTTTCAAATGTGTAAAGGGGGGAAAAAAACCACCAATCCCTGCTACTAGCACCTCACACCATCACAACATCATCCTGAAACAAAACATTTTTGACTTGTTCTTATCCAAGTCAGTGTTATGAGGCTTTTTTTTTGCACACTTTACCTATCCAAACCTCCTTCTTGACTCAAGGACTGTTGCTTTGGACAGAAAATGCCCCAATACTAATGAGCTTATGACTTGCAGGATCTGATGCTGAGCAAAGGGAGTAGAGCCAAGAGAACAATGTACACATCAACAGCATTATGAGATGAACAACCTTGATGGAAGCAACTCCTCTCGACAGTCCAGAGAGCTAGGACAATTGTATTAGACTGGTAATGGACTGTATTATCCCCAACCAGAGGAAGAAAAACAAAACAAAACACACAGAAAAAAAAACCCAACCCCTAACGAATCTGAAGAACACTTTATAAAAATTATCTCTGATGTATCTCTTTCCTTTAATCCTAATTCCTCATGCCAAAAATTACTCATTTGTAAATATGTTTAACAAAATATGTATGTAAAATGCTAACCTGACTTCCCTACTGAAGGGAGGGGGGTGGGGGGTGGGAAATTTTGTAACTTGGAAATATGCATTTGCATATGGATAAAATAAATAAATAAAATTTAAAAATATATAATAGAGTTTAATAGGCTAAAATCTCCTCACCTTAACATTGAAAGTGCTTCTCAATCTGACTTCAACTTAATTTGGGCTTATTTCACTTTCATCTTCTTCACATATGTTAGGGTTCAACCAAAATAGCACACTTGTTGCTTGTCAATCCCTGCATCTGTCTCCTGTGACCAGACCTTTCAACCAGCTCTCCCAATGTCTGGACAGTCCTCTACTGTCTCTCAGAATCTTCAGTCTCTTTCAAGATTAAGGTCAAGTGCTATTCCTATATACCTGAATTCTACCTCCCTCTTTTACCTACCTGTGTTGTATCCCCCTGTAGAATTCACATTCAACATTTCTTGAGGATAGAAAACAATCTTTTTGTATGCCTTTGGATTTCTAGAACCTAACATCATACCTAAATAAGGTGTGAATTTAATAAAACTGAATTGGGGTTCAAAAATTTTCAAGAAAAGTCAGTTTTAGTAGCAAAAGACTTCAAATAGATAGATGTAGGGAATGTGGATGAACTAGAATTAGACTGAAAGACATTTCTTCAGTTCTCTTCATTTGGCAAATACAAGTCTTCATGAACCAGTTGGATTATTGTCTATATTTATAACATCTAGATCTTTAAGAATAAAATGTGTTATTCAGTTGTATCTGACTCTTTGTGACCCTGTTTGAGGTTTTCTTGGCAAAGATACTGGAGTGGTTTGCCATTTCCTTCTCTAATTCCTTTTACAAATGAGGAACTGACACAAACAGGGTTAAGTGACTTGTATAGGGTGAAACAGCTAGTTAGTGTCTGAGACCAGATTTGAACTAAATAAAATGAATCTTTCTAACTCCAGGAACAACACTCTGTCCACTGTGTCACCTGGTTGCCTAGGAATATAATAATAAAAACAGGCTAATTGTGTAATATGATCTTGAAACACTTATCTTCTTTAGACTTGAATTATTTTTCTCTTATGAAATATGTGGTAGCATTGTCTAACTAATCTCAAATTTAAAAAATTTCTGAGGTGAGATTAATTAATTTTTTAATTTTTCTTGGCTTTATGTTCTTTTATTGTTTTTGTTTTTAATATGACCTTGTTATTTAGTTCTCTTAATGTTTAACATTTCTAGTATAAAGTCAATCTGAACATAGTGACAAATCTTTAATGCAGCAGTTTCTTAGTCAATATTTTATTCATTTTTTTCACATCAATCTTTGCTAATGGTATTAATGTTTGTTTTTTCTTCATTTTAATTACTTAGATTCCCTGCTTCCTGTTTTATTCATCTAGATATTTTCCATTTTTTGTAAATGTTTATCCATTTTATTTTCATTGTCAGTTTGTTTGGTCTTTTAACAAAGTAAAATACTTTCTGAAAATTTCCTTCATATTATTCATTAAAAAATTCTCCTTTCTCATTTTTTTAATTTTAGTAATTTAGCCTTTCCCTGTCTTTTGGAGACACTAAATTTACTACTTACCTCCCTATTTTGAAAAAAACTTAGTTTTATCATTTCAGTAATCTTTATTTTCATTTTTTCCCCTCTGATTTTCAGCTGTTTCTATGGACTTTGTTTTGTTTTGTTTTTAATCCCCATGGTTAAAAGTAGAACCAAAACAAAACAAACAACAAAAAACAAGGAGGCAAATCAAGATTTCTATTTGTTTGAGGGGGCAAAGAAGAAAAGATATAAGGAAGTATGACTTTCAGGTAATAAGAAAAGGCTCATTTTCTTCTATGAGAGGTTTAGTAGGTCATATTCTCTTAGTTACTACTGTTCTCAACATTTGGGAAGATACTAGCCAAATGAAGGTGGTGAGGGCCCTGAGACCAAAGGATCACCAAGATATCAACCCAGAAGCTTTAGTATATGTGGTAGGGGGTGACAGACAGACAGAGGTAGAACCTACAGTGGAGAAAATCTAGGGACAAATCTTATCTCAGAAACAAATTGGCTGCGTAACTCTGGCCAAATCCCTTAAAGACTCCCAACCTCAGTTACTTCATCTGTAAAATGTAAAATAGTTGTAGTATATTTAGTTTTGTGAAGAAAAAGATGAAATAATATTTGTAAACACTTTGCAAATCTTAAAGTGTTCAATAAATGTCACTTATTATTAGCAACAGAAACAAAGGAAAGCTATAATAGATTAAATATAATATACAATGTAATATATTATGTGGTGGATCAGTGATGGACAGAGTTGTAGTTTATGGTCTAATGACCCCATGGCTCTTAGGAGACAAAAGAGGACAGATGGGCCACCTCACTTAGAGTTGTTACTTTAAGGAAATTTGCTAGAGAGTCTACAGAACTCAAAATCATTTCCATATCCCCTTATAAATGTTGTCCCACATCCCGTTCCTAACTCCATTAGAGGAACATGAAAGACCACACAACTACTAATGAAGCCTTTTTTTTAATTTTCATTGTCAAATTTCCAAATTCTAAAATGTCTGTCACGCGAACCCTAGCTTGTAAGTTGCCTAATAAAACTGTATGATATCATCTGTTCCGTATTAACTTACAGAAGTTAAATTAGAAAAATGGCAGAGAAATTAAGCAATGATTTCACCAGAATTTCTGGATAAGCAACAATGTTTGTGTGTTTGCTCGACCTTTTTTTAAAATATGTTTATTTGTATCAAAGTTAAATGTTTCCTGCAGGACAAAAGTAATGTGTACTTAACCCATCATCATATTAAATGGTGGATACTTTTTCATCTATATTAGTGAAACTATTGGTCCCGGCAGCTATTGAAGACTTGGATTTTAACAAGTCCTTAAAATTCTATCAATTAACTTTAAATGTGATTATGAACCTCAGGACATATTAATTTACAAAGCAAGACCAGTCAAATCTTCAGTCAATCCACTAAAAATAGCATTATTCTCTGAAGCCCAAATTAGAAAAAAAAAGGTAAGTTTTTAATGAGACAGGGGGGCAAGCTCACATGACCAATGAACTTTTTTTTTCTGATTATAAATTTCCTTGATATTTCTTCTGCTCCTCCTTGAACTCAGGTCATCCCCTTAGTAAAGCATTGTGAAAGACCTGGCAGTGAGACAAGACTTGGCTAAGAGATCACACCTTTGAAACCGGTGATATCTGCCTCTTAGGATTATAAGATTCAATTTAGCACATAAAGTACCTTGGAAACCTTAAAACTATAAAAATGTCAGCTATGACTATCACACACTATGCATCTCTCCATTGACCTTTAAGTCCCTTCCAACTTGAATTTTTCAGACAATAGTGATCTGTGACTCATTGTCTTATTACTCTAGAAGAATGCTGTTTTCTTTGTATTCATTTGTCTTCAATTTTTTCTAAACCTGTGATTTCCTAGGGATAGGGAACTCCTTCTTGATAAGGAAGCTCTCTCTCTTAATGCAAAGTGATATCTACTCTGAGAGTTGCCTATTTTTTACTGTGAGAGAGCAACTTGAAATCATCAGAAGTGCTTTGTAGTTTTTCAAAAGCAACTTAGTCCTTCCTGTTCCTCCATTCTGGGCCCAGTTTATCATTCATTTGTGACACCTACCTGGGATTTATGTATTGATGGATAGCACAGTCTAAAGAGTAGCCCTTCTTTAGATAGTTGGTTCTTGTTCTCTGGATCACTAATCCAATCTATTTTAATTTAAAGTGTCTTTTTAGTATTTTGGAGGTTATTGCAATCAGCAAACTTTCATTCTTAAGGAGCATCATTTACAGGGCCTCAAAATCTAAAGGGATGCCCACTTCTACTTGGACTTTGTGAATAACATTATCCACGAGACTGGCAAGCCTATCTCTCTGGTTTTTTTCTTGATGGTAATAAATCAGATGAACAATGAACAATCATGTTTCTTAGGTTTTATCTATTAAGACAAAAAAATGATCATCTCAACACCTTACTGGAGGAAAGCCTTTAAAGCTAATTTTTTTCCATTCAGATACTATTTTTATAAGAATAAATATAACTGGGAACTGACCCAAGACAGCCCAATCCTCAGGATCATATTCAGCATACTCTCTACCTAATACAACTTCCAGCATAGATGATTCATAAACCAGCTTCTGGGAAGATATAATGAAGTGCCCTGCTCTCTATGTCATGTTTACTTATAGGGCCTTTATTTGGTGCTAAACCTGGGTGTGGGTACATACAAAGGATATTTTTTAAATTTTATTTATTTAAGGCAATGGGGTTAAGTGACTTGCCCAAGACTGAACAGCTAGGTAATTGTTAATTGTCTGAGGTCAATTTGAACTCAGGTCCTCCTGACTTCAGGGCCCATGTTCTATCCAAGGCACCACCGAGCTGCCTCCAAAGGACTTTTAATTGGAATTTTATTTCCTTTTATTAATTTTTATTATTTGGGTCTCTGGACTATTTCTTCAACAAATCTTTGTTATCTCATGGTTAAGAAAGCTCGTATTCTGTTCATTTTATTAACCTCACCTGATCAAAACCTGGCTCATGGAATAATAGTGTTAAGGAAACACTCTTGATGTTCCCAAGATAAAAAAATCAAGTGAGAGGAAGAAGGGAATAGAGCATCTTTAAAACCTCTCAAAAATATTTTAATCATAGAAGAATTTACCTGATGCTGTTTTTGTGACAAATAAATCCATTTCTCTGGTTCACCCTGTTGTGATGTCTTTAAACTGTAGCTTTATGGTTCTGTAAGCATTAGATTTTTGCAAATTCAGTGTTTAAACTACAATTAGACTTAGTTTGCTTATAAAGTCTGTTTAATTAGATTTATTTCCTTAGGAGATATATGAGATTATGACTATTTAACTTTGTTCAACTTTTATGTCATTGAAAGAAGTATGAGATTATAAATTTGTCTTTAATTTTTATGATTTAAAAAGATTGCAATATGTAAAAGAATGACTTTACGGTCACTCTTATGTTATTTGGTCTATAAGAAATCTAATCTACTAATCTTTATTTAGGTTTATTATTTTGTCTGAGAGCTGAACCTACACTTATAGTAAAACCCAGTCAAATTGTTTTGAGGGTTTTTTTGACTCTATGAATTCCATGTTGTGCTAGAATTATTTCAGCAGCCGTTACCTACCACATGAACTCAAAAATTCCCTTATCATAGGTTCCTAAGATTAGACCTCTGGTTCCTTCTTCTTACACCATGTTTGAGAGAGGACAAAATAATGTAGACCTGCAGTTGGAAAGGGATTCGGACCCCCCCCCCCCCCGAACTTCTATGAAACTTGAATACATAACCTCCTGGACAAGCCTCTATGTCTGAGAAGGATCAATCTCCTATATGCAGGAGTATGCTAGTAAATGTTTACAACCAACTCTCATGGGGGAAAAGTTTATGATATATTTTCAAGTTTAAAATCTATATTAAGGGATAGCTAGGTGGTGCAGTGTATAGAGCACTGGCCCTGGAGTCAAGAGTACCTGAGTTCAAATCTGACTTGGCAAGCCATTAACCCCATTGCCTTGCAAAAACCTAAAAAAAAAATCTATATTAACATGTTTCTCATCACTTTTTTCAGTGTAGACGATCAATGATACAATAAATCACATCTGATATGTATTTTTGCAATTCTGAGGTATAAATATTAATGCTGACAATTAACAGTTGATGATAGCTATCTTAACCTGCCCCCCAACACTTCTGTATCTTCTTTCATTTGATACAAAAACTTGTCAGTCTTTTAAAGATTAGAAGAGAGGTCTAGTGGTGGGAGTTCATATCAAAGTTTGACAGCAACTGAATTCTGTTCAGAATGATCTGCTTCACAGTTTATGACTAAGGAAGAGATAGAGAACATCATTAAAAACAAACTAGATAATTTTGATTACATTAAATTAAAAAGCTTTTGCACAGATAAAACCACTGCAATGAAGATCAAAAGAAATGTAGTAAATTGGAAAACAATTTTTACAATTAGTATTTCTGCCAAAGGACTCATTTCTAAAATATACAGAGAACTGAGTCAAATTTTCAAAAAAAAAAGCTATTCCCCAATTGACAAATGGTCAAAAGATATGCAAAGGCAATTACAGATGAGGAAATCAAAGTGATCTATAGTCATATGAAAAATTGCTCTAAATCTTTACTTATTAGAGAAATGAGAATTGAAGCATCTTTGAGATACCACCTCACACCTCTCAGACTGGCCAATATGACCAGAAAGGACAATGATCAATGTTGGAAGGGATGTGGGAAATTTGGGAAACTAATACATTGTTGGTGGAGGTGTGAACTCATCCAGCCTTTCTGGAGAGCAACTTGGAATTAGGCCCAAAAGGGCAACCAAAATGTGCATACCCTTTGATCCAGTAATACCACTACTGGGTCTGTACCCTGAAGAGATGATGAAAAGGGGTAGAAACATTACTTGTACAAAAATATTCATAGCAGCCCTGTTTGTGGTGGCAAAGAATTGGAAATTAAGTGAATGTCCTTCAATTGGAGAATGGCTTAACAAACTGTGGTATATGTGTCATGGAACACTATCATTCTATTAAAAACCAGGAGGGATGGGAATTCAGAGAAGCCTGGAAGGATTTGCATGAACTGACTCTGGGTGAGATGAGTAGAACCAGAAAAAAACATTGTACACTCTAACAGCAACATGGGGGTGATGACCAACCTTGAAGGACTTGTTCATTCCATCAGTGCAACAATCAGGGACAATTTTGGGTTATCTTTGATGGAGAATACCATCTGTATCCAGAGAAAGAACCATGGAGTTTGAGCAAAAACCAAAGACTATTACCTTTTATTTAGAAAAAAACATTATCTTACTATGTAATTCTGGTATCTCTTATACTTTATTTTTCTTCCTTAAGGATATGATTTCTCATCACATTCAACTTAGATCATTGTATACTATGGAAACATTGTAAAGACTAACAGACTGCCTTCTGGGGGGGAGGGAAGGAAGATTATGGGGGGAAATTGTAAAACTCAAAATAAATAAAATCTTAAAGAAAAAGGAAAGAATCATCTGCTTCATCCAAGGTAAGAGCGGATCCACTGAACCTAATAGCCTGTACCCTACAGGAACCTACATGGTGGTTAATTTAGCAGTCATAATGCTGAATCTGAAAGTGATGAGGATGGGGTAAATATTCTAGAGTAATCAATTTATGGTTAAGCCCATTCTCCCAGAGGATCAAGGTAGGATAAGATAGCACAGCCTCCCAGATCAGAGAATAATCTATTTCAACTTCTATTATTGCTATATCTTCTTAGTAAACAATACTTTGTAAAGGCTACTTGATATCAATTGATTAAATGATACTAATATGCTAATCATTGGAACAATAAATAATTTAAGGAAGATACTGTCAATAGCAAATAATATTTTAAAAAGTATCTTGGACTGAGGGCTTAAGCTAACAGAATTTTAGACACTGCCTTCCAGGAGTTCTGAGGTGAGAGATGTAGCTGGTTTTGCTTTGATAATTCAATTTGCCAGTTAGAATGATAGTTGAAATAAAAAAAAACCTCAGAGTTAAGAGGGGCTACACAAATATACAAACAAAATACATATTTTATGACAAAGTATATATATATATATATATATATATAAATGTGTTTTTATAATATATTTATAAATATGAAAATAATAAATATGTATTGAACATAATATACAAACATTTAATAACACAATAAAATGAACACAGTGGAATTTTATATTCTGTAAACTTTTCAGTCAATTGTGTAATAAGAGGAAACCTCCTGTTTCCCTTTTTTCATTAAGGGTAAATATTTTATGAATGTCACTCTCATAAAGACTTTATAGTTGTTAAAAAGAAAAAACAAGATTTATGAATACCCTTTTAATTGCTTTGGGGGAAGAATTATTTCATCTATGATTTTTCTCTGTCACTGTATTTCTTTCTTTTTAGGGTATCTTGAAAGTAAGTTCCTCAATGAATTCAAAATTTTGTCATATCCAGTATAAGTTTTTTCTATTTATACTTGGTCTAGTCTATCTACTTTTCCTAACTTTATCCTAGTCAATATTATCATTTTCTTATAAATAACATTGGAAATTGAGGTGTGTGAGCCTAATTTGGTAGTTTTCCTATCATCAGTAATGAAAATATATTATCATTGGAACACTGAAAAATCTATTTTTTTTCTATGTCACCCATCACCTCCTCTCACAAGATGACCTCTGGCTCTGAACTCATATATTCAATACTGGGGGAACCTGTCTCACAAAGAGCAGACAGTATTTTTCTTGAACTCTCTGGCATGTTATGACCTCTACTGGAGTTCCTGGGGGAGAAAAATTAAAGTATGGTTCATGTCTGAAGGCTCTCCTAAAGAGGATTAAAAGTCATGTTAAGAAAAAAGTTCATATGCAAAGTCGATATCAGATATGGGACAGTTATTTCCTCTAGTCTAACAGAAATGCTTGCTTTCCTTCCAGTTTCATCTAAAAATGCTCTGGCTTCATTTGATCTTGCAAAATACCCTTTATAGATATGCTTTCTTCTCCACTGATAGTCCCAGTATTGTAAAATGAAACTGTTCATAATAAGTCATTTTTCTTAACTTTTAAGTTCTACAAATTCATTTATATTCTAAATTAATTGTTGTTTTTTTGCTGCCATGCCTCTCTGTTTGCCAAGTAGTGCCATGTGGTTTGTGGCTAATGTGGTTTGTGGCTTCTTTTGGATGCCTTATGTGATTATTGTTTTAACTATGTTAAATTTAGGATATCGATATCATTAGAGTTGATGTCCTTTTAGTTATTTCTTTCCTATTTTTTGACCTCAGTAGCTTGTTTCCATATGGCATATTAGAACTTTTATAATTTCATACCCTTTCTCCTCACTTTGTTAATTTTGGCTACTTATACAACTCATTAAAAATAGTGTCAAATAAATATCACATCAATCTAAAATATCTTGAACTTATTTCAGCAGCTGAGGTTATCTTCAGGCACTTTCAACTTTTACAAATGAATCTCTTATATAATCTTTCTGCAAAATAGTTTTCCTATATAATTTTTTAAAGAGATATCAATTTTTAACAATGCAATGAAGTGTTTTTTATCTATTTTTGTTTTTTTCCTAGCCAAGACACTTTTCACCATAATATAACTTGCCTACCTAGTGTTTAACAAAATAATATACCTTCTCTCCCAGAGGAACTATAATATATGGCTAAGAGTGGCACTTTACATATGCTAGAAATCCAAAATGCTTGGTGATCAATACAAAAATGAAAATTATTTTTCCCAGACTCTTCCCTTAGATACAAAGACATTGTTAAATACTCCTGTGGTCCAGGGTACAAATGTACTGTAGGGAGCATATAGTAAACAACTATGGAATAAAACAAGCATTTCCATAACATAGTACAATAGAAAACCATTTGGATTTGCTGAATCCTTGGCTGCCTCTCCATACTTTATATCATTTCAAACAAGCTCCATTTATTTCAGCATAGTTCTAAGTAGGATAAAGGTTTATGTGGCACTGGTATTTAATGAAACAAAATTACTTAAATCTAAATCAATTTTATATATGAATTTTTTTGTTTTCAGTAAGTCAATTCTCTGACCTTCCATTTTATTATCTATTAAATGGGGATAGTAATACCTATAATACCACCAAACAATGCTATTTTTAGCTCAAATAAAATGATATATGTGCGAAGCTCTTTGAAAATTTTAAAACCATTTATAGCACTTAATAAACTCATATAAACTTCTAATTAGTTTTTATTGCAGAAAATTCTGTTGCATTTTATTTTCCAACATATAAACTGCCCTAAACTCAAAATAGATCTTCTGATAATTAGAAGAGAATGAGAAGAAAAAAAGACCTTTTACAATTATAGCTGGAGGAGGTTTTAGGTAGAGAAGATTTTTGAATCAAATAAAGGACAGTGAAGATCACAAAAAATGACATGGCTAATTTTAACCAAATTACAGAGGACTGGATCAGGTCTTACCTTAGCAGATTCACACTCTGCTCCAGCCTTCTATGTCCACAAAATTTATAAGGTTTTGTATGATAGAAATAAAAGAGAAATAGTAAAAGAAAACAATATTTGCTTCAAGAATCATCAATAAAAATCAAATATTCAAAATATATAGAAAATTGACACAAGTGTTCAAATGGTATTCGCCAATATAATTGAAGGATAATTTTCCAAAAAATTGCAAATTATAAACAATCATGTTAAAAGAGACTTCAAATAGCTAGAAGTAAGAGAGATACAAAGACATACAGAAGGTCTATCTTAAGAGCAATAGAATTGATTATGTAACATGAAAGACTTGGAACAAGATAGCCTAGTGTGGCATACCTTCAGAGAGGATGCTGTGCTCCATGAGCAAGGCAGAATTGAAGCAAATTAAAGGAAATGTGAGATATACAAGTTTAGAGTAACTATCCTCTGTATTCACATGGACCATTTGTGCCCAGAGCTATGGTAGAGCATTCTGAGCTCTTATTGGCCAGATCAGCCACAGTAGAAGACACTGTAATTTATCTCTAACAGTGATGTCATTTCGATTTTCTTCGATTAACAAAGGACAAGAACCAACCAGTAAGAGAGAAGTGTATTTAAAAACCACTTTAAGATTTGCCTAACAAATTGGAGAAACTTGTTAAAAAGGGAAACAATAATTTTAAATAGTTTGTGGTAATTCTTGCGTTACATTGTTTTTTTAAATTTATTTTTATTAAAGATATTATTTGAGTTTTACAGTTTTCCCCCAAATCTTGCTCCCCCCCCACGGAAAGCACTCTGTCAGTCTTTACTTTGTTTCCATGTTGTACCTTGATCCAAATTGAGTGTGATGAGAGAGAAATCACATCCTTAAAGAAGAGAAGTCTAAGAGGTAACAAGATCAGACAATAAGATATCTGTTTTTTTCTAAATTAAAGGGAATACTCCTTGCACTTTGTTCAAACTCCACAACTCCTTATCTGGAGACAGATGGCACTCTCCTTTGCAGACAGCCCAAAATTGTTCCCGATTGTGGCACTGATGGAATGAGCAAGTGCTTCAAGGTTGAACATCACTCCCATGTAGCTGTTAGGGTGTACAGTGTTTTTCTGGTTCTGCTCATCTCACTCAGCATCAGTTCATGCAAATCCCTCCAGGCTTCCCTGAATTCCCATCCCTCCTGGTTTCTAGTAGAACAATAGTGTTCCATGACATACATATACCACAGTTTGTTAAGCCATTCCCCAATTGAAGGACATTTACTTGATTTCCAATTCTTTGCCACCACAAACAGGGTTGCTATAAATATTTTGTACAAGTAATGTTTTTTACCCTTTTTCATCATCTCTTCAGGGTATAGACCCAGTAGTGGTATTGCTGGGTCAAAGGGTATGCACGTTTTTGTTGCCCTTTGGGCATAGTTCCAAATAGCTCTCCAGAAGGGTTGGATAAGTTCACAGCTTCACCAACAGTGTAAAAGTGTCCCAGATTTCCCACAACCCTTCCAACAATGAGCATTATCCTTCCTGGTCATATTGGCCAATCTGAGAGGTGTGAGGTGGTACCTCAGAGAAGCTTTAAAAATTTGCATTTCTCTAATAATTAATGATTTAGAGCATTTTTTCATATGGCTATGGATTGCTTTGATCTCCTCATCTGTAAATTGCCTTTGCATATCCTTTGACCATTTGTAAATTGGGGAATGGTTTTATGTTTTAAAAATATGACTCAATTCTCTGTATATTTTAGAAACGAGTGCTTTGTCAGAATCATTAGTTGTAAAGATTGTTTCCCAATTTACTACATTTCTTTTGATCTTGCTTACATTGGTTTTATCTGTGCAAAAGCTTTTTAATTTAATGTAATCGAAATCATCTAATTGGTTTTTGGTGATGTTCTCCAACTCTTCTTTAGTTATAAACTTCTCTCCTTTCCATAGATCTGACAGGTAAACTAATCCTTGATCTTCTAATTTGCTTATAGTATTGTTTTTTTTTATGTCTAAGTCCTGTAACCATTTGGATCTTATCTTGGTAAAGGGTGTAAGGTGTTGGTCTAATCTAAGTTTCTTCCATACTAACTTCCAATTATCCCAGCAGTTTTTATCAAAGAGGGAGATTTTATACCACTGGCTGGATTCTTTGGGTTTATCAAACAGCAGATTACTGTAATCATCTCCTGCTTTTACACCCAGTCTATTCCACTGGTCCACCACCCTATTTCTTAGCCAATACCAAACAGTTTTGATGACTGATGCTTTATAATATAATTTTAGATCAGGTAGGGCTAAGCCACCTTCTTTTGCACTTTTTTTCATTAAGCTCCTGGCAATTCTTGACTTTTTATTTCTCCATATGAATTTACTTAAAATTTTTTCTAACTCGTTAAAGTAATTTTTTGGAATTTTGATTGGTAGGGCACTAAACAGATAGTTTAATTTTCGTAGAATTGTAATTTTTATTATATTAGCTCTACCTATCCAAGAGCAGTTGATATTTGACCAGTTATTTAAATCTGATTTAATTTGTGTGAGAAATATTTGTTTTCAAAAAGATTCTGAGTCTGTCTTGGCAAATAGACTCCCAATATTTTATATTGTCTGAGGTTACTTTGAATGGGATTTCTCTTTCTAGCTCTTCCTGCTGTTTCTTGCTAGATATATATATATATATATATATATATATATATAATTTGAGGATTTATGAGGGTTTATTTTATAACCTGCAACTTTGCTAAAATTGTTCATTATTTCCAGTAGCTTTTTGGATGATTTCTTGGGATTCTCTAGGTAGACCATCATGTCATCTGCAAAGAGTGAGAGTTTTGTCTCTTCCTTCCCAATTCTAATTCCTTCAATTCCTTTTTCTTCTCTAATTGTGGATGCTAACATTTCTAATACAATATTGAATAGTAGTGGTGATAATGAGCACCCTTGTTTCACCCCTCATCTTATTGGGAATGCCTCTAGCCTCTCCCCATTGAATTTAATGCTTGTTGATGGTTTCAAATAGATACTGCTAATTATTTTAAGGAACAGTCCATTTATTCCTACACTCTCTAGTGTTTTTAATAGGAATGGATGCTGCATTTTGTCAAAAGCTTTTTCAGCATCTATTGATATGATCATATGATTTCTGATAGGTTTGTTTTTGATATAATTGAGTATACTAACAGTTTTCCTAATATTGAACCAACCCTGCATTCCTGGAATAAATCCTACTTGATCATAATGGATTATCCTAGTGATGACTTGTTGTAATCGTTTTGATAAGATTTTATTTAGGATTTTTGTATCTATATTCATCAGGGAAATAGGTCTATAATTTTCTTTCTCTGTTTTAACTCTTCCTGGTTTAGATAACAGTACCATATTGGTTTCATAGAAAGAGTTAGACAGAGTTCCATCTTTCCCTATTTTTTCCAAAGAGTTTATATAGGATTGGAACCAATTGTTCCTTAAATGTTTGGTAGAATTCACTTGTGAATCCATCAGACCCTGGAGATTTTTTTTTTAGGGAGTTCAATAATGGCTTGTTGAATTTCAATTTCTGAGATAGGGTTGTTTAAGTATTTAATCTCTTCTTCATTTAACCTGGGCAACTTATATTTTTGTAAATATTCATCCATTTCACTTAGATTATCAAATTTATTGGCATAGAGTTGGGCAAAATAATTTCGAATTATTACTTTAATTTCCTCCTCATTGGTGGTGAGTTCACCTTTTTCATTTATGATACTAGCAATATGGTTTTCTTCTTTCTTTTTTTTAATCAAATTGATGAGAGGTTTATCAATTTTATTGGTTTTTTCATAATACCAACTTTTGGTTTTATTTACTAATTCAATAGTTTTTTTGCTTTCAATTTTTATTAATTTCTCCTTTGGTTTTTAGTATTTCTAATTTGGCATTTAATTGGGGATTTTTGATTTGTTCTTTCTCTAATTTTTTTAGTTGCATATTTAGTTCATTGATTTTCTCTTTCTCCAATTTATTCATATAAGCATTTAGAGCTATAATATATCCCCTGAGAGTCGCTTTGAATGAATCCCATAGGTTTTGGTATGTTGTTTCATTATTATCATTATCTAAGATAAAATGGTTAATTCTTTCTATAATTTGTTTTTTGGTCCACTCATTTTTTTAAGATGAGGTTATTCAGTTTCCAATTTGTTCTGGGTCTAGATCTCCTTGGCCCAGTATTGCATATGACTTTTATTGCATTGTGATCTGAGAAAGATGTATTCACTATTTCTGCCTTTCTGCTGTTGATCATTAGGTTTTTATGTCCTAGTACATGGTCAATTTTTGTATAAGGTTCATGTATTGCAGAGAAAAAGGTATATTCCTTTCTATCCCCATTCAGTTTCCTCCATAAGTCTACCATATCTAATTATTCTAACAATCTATTTACCTACTTAACTTCTTTCTTGTTTATTTTATGATTTGATTTATCTAGATCTGATAGTGGGAGGTTGAGGTCTCCCACTAGTAGAGTTTTGCAGTCTATGTCTTCCTGTAGTTCTTTCAGCTTCTCCTCTAAGAATTTGGGTGCTGTCCCACTGGGTGCATATATATTCAATATTGAAATGACTTTGTTGTCTATGGTACCTTTTAGGAGGATAAAGTTTCCTTCCTTATCTCTTTTAAAGCTATCTATTTTTGCTGCTGCTTTGTCTGAGATAAGGATTGCTACCCCTGCTTTTTTTACTTCAGCTGAAGCAAAATATATTTTGCTCCAACCTTTTACCTTTACTCTATATGTATTTCTCTGCTTCAAATGAATTTCTTGTACGCAGCATATTGTAGGATTCTGGTTTTTAATCCACTCTGCTATTTGCTTACATTTTAAGGGAGAGTTCATCCCATTCACATTCAAGGTTATGATTACTAATTCTTTATTGCCCTCTGTGCTATCTTCCCTCTGTTTGTATTTCCCCCTCCCCCTTTATCCATATTCCCCAGTATTTTGTTTCTGAATACCACCCCCTTCAGTGTGTTTGCCCTCCTATATCACACCCTCCCCTTTCTTTTGTTATTTCCCCCCCTTTCCCCCACTCCCCTTCCCTTTCTCCATCCCCCCCTCCCCTTTTCCCCTTTTAATACTTGAAAGGTTAGATGTTTTATAAGTTAACTGAGTATGTGTAGGTTGACTTTAAGCCAAGTCTGATGAGAAGAAGATTCAGGTGTTTCTCCTCTGCTCCCTTCTTCCCTTCTATTACCATAGGGTTTTTTGTACCTCTTAGTGTAATGAGATTTACCCCATTCAATCCCCTCCCTCCTCCAGTCTCTTTCCTGTCCCCCATTTTAAAGAGATAGTGGTTTTTTAGATCATTATATCTAAGTCATAGAATATTCTGAGTGTTTGTCCCTTCTAGTTCAGTATATTTTATTGAATAGAGTCAAAATTCCTGAGAGCTATTAGAGTCTTTCTCCCATGTGGGGTTAAAGCCAGTTACATTCCATTAGATAGCAGTCTCATGGATAGGTCATGAATGTCTATCATTTATGGCTAGGTATAGTCTCTCTGTTAGAGTTACAATTCTCAAGATTTATGAGAATCTTTTTTCCCCCCATGCTGGGATATAGCCAGTTTCAACTTACCAGATTGCATTTTTTTCCTTTTACCACCCCCCCTTTTTTTTTACCTTTTCATGTGTCTCTTGAACCTCCTGTTTGATGTCCAAATTTTCTGTTTAGCTCTGGTCTTTTCATCAGAAATTTTTGGAATTCTTCCATTTCCTTAAATGTCCATCTTTTTCCCTGGAAGAGAAGGCTCAGCTTTGCAGGAAATTGCATTACATTGTTGATGGAGTTGTGAAGTGATCCTTCTAGTGAGAAAATTCTCCCAATTCCAGTTGGCACCTTTTCTAAAACTTAGGCTTATGTAGTTTATATCATTAGATCATTGATTTAGACCTCTAGCTATCTCAGGAAAGAAGGAAACAAATAATTATTAAGTTCTTACTATATTCCAGACACTGTATTGAGTGCTTTACAAATATTATCTTATTTGATTCTCACAACAACCCACATTTTCAGTTGAGGAAACTGAGGCAAAGATTAAGGGACTTGGCAGCTAGGTGGAGCAATGGATAAAGCACCTGTCCTGGTGTCAGAAAGACCTAAATTCAAATCTGGCCTCAGACACTTAAATACTACTTAGCTGTGTGGCCTTGGGCAAGTCACTTAATCCCATTGCTTTACCCCCCCCCCCAAAAAAAATTAAGGCACTTATCCAGTTGTGAAAGGTGAAATAAGAGTCTAAGCCAGATTTGAACCAGATTTTTCCAAACTCCAGACTCAATGTTCTGGTCATTGACTTAGACAATTACTTAATATCTCTGGACCCCAGTTTTTCATCTCTTTCCAAAAGAACTAGATGAACTAATTCCTCCTAACAAGGTGTGGTTTTACACAAAGTTGATTAATTTTCACTGAACCCTTTCCTCACCCCCAATCTATAACTGAAATTTCTCTCAACACTATATTTAGTCCATAGCTATAGTCATAGAACTCAAATTCTCCCCCTTATTTCCACTTCCACAATACACCCTCAAATTACTCTTAAGAATAAAAAAAATAGTTTCTCCATAATCTTGGGATTCTTCAGTAAAAAAAAAATTAATCCAGGTCAAAAGTTCTTAACCTGAGATTCATCTTAACCCATAGTGGAATCCCTTAACATATTTTAGGTGGCCAATGAACTCAATATAATTGGTTTCCTTTGCAATTCTTATGTGTTATTTTAGGCATTTGTAAATGTTATTTTGAGAAAAGTAACCAGACTTTTGCAATGTAACCTAACCAAAGGAGTATTTTGACATCTTCATGAAATCTTTAATTGTTTTTGTATAACTCTTTGGCATTCAATTCACCCACTTTAATTTTTAAGTTTTTTGATATAATCAATCTCAAAATAAAAGAACTGGCAGATTGGGTTAAAGGGAAAAAATACCTTAAATACCTTAAAAATTCACCTTAAATATTCCCCTAAAAAAAAGAAAACTCCCTTTGATAATCACCACAGGAGCAGCTAGGTGGCACAGTACATAGAGCACCAGCCCTGGAGTCAGGAGGCCTTGAGTTCAAATCCGACCTCAAACACGTAATAGTTGCCTAGTTGTATGACCTTGGGCAAGTCACATAATCCCATTGCTTTAAAAAAAATAAACTTTAAAAAAAAGAAAATCATCACAGATTTTTAGGCAAGTAAAACTTTCAAATCAGGTTAATTCTTTTGGTCCAAATCAGCTCATTACAAATATTCAAAAATACAGAATCATGGAGAGCAATGTTCTAATCAATTGTCATATTTTCCTTTTCAAATTAAATCATAGAATTTCAGAGTTGGAAGGCACTTCCAAGATTGTTTAGTCTAACACATTGAAGCATGACTTCATACATGCTGTCTCTGATAAGTGGTTCAACTGAAAATGGGCCCAACCCCCAAGGACTTGAAAATAGCTTGTCCTGAGAAAGAGTTTGGCAATTCTGGTAAGTGCAGGCAATTCTGCTGAGTAAGGGAAAAACCCTAGTAGGGAGGGAGGAGGGAATTATTTTTCTCCTTCAACTCCCCCATTGTCCGTGGTGTCCAGCACTGGAGCTATTACCTCGGAAGAAGACATCCCATTTAGTAGTTGGAAAGTCAGTTTAAGCTATTAAAGCTTGAGACTTTTGGAATACCCTGAATATTATTGTTTGTCTCTCATTCTCAAAGAAGACCATGACTTCAGAGAGGTAATGTCATGACATGCAAGTGAGTTGGATTTAAGTGAGGGGTTGCTGTGCAAAGTCACCAGCTTCATCTGCTCATGTGGAGCTATCTGAATGACTGAATGGGCATTGCTTCAGTAAAACTGTGAAAAGGAAAATACCTAGCTTTAAAAAACCAAGGTCTCCCACTGCATCCAGGACCATCTCCAGTTGTCCTGCTCCATAGCTAGCCACTGAAATCAGCTGATTCAGATGACCCCGTATATGATTATCTTTCTATCTGTTTTGTCTTTCTAGATCTAGTGGATTTCTTTCTATCTATCTATAGAGATAGAGATAGAGAGATAACTAGACAGCTAGATCTGTATAGACATGTCTGTATATAGAAAGTCTTTTTTTATTTAGTTAAGTGTAATAAATTATAACTGTCACTATAATACTTTATTGTGGTATGAAGATAACTTGATCCTCCACCAGTTTCCTTGAAATTACTCAAGTCAATTTAGACCAAGTCATACTTTGAAATAGTGAAATATTTGATTGTGAGAGAATTGATATACAAGACAATTGAAAAATAATTATCAATGATTATCTGAATGATTTTCTGACATTCTGAATGATTATCACATTATCCTTAATCTCTAACAAAACAACCTGACAAAACAACTTCTCTGAGACCTATACCTTTGATGAATGTTCCTCAATCTGTCTGTCTCTGTCTCTGTGTCTCTCTGACTGTGTCTATCTCTCTGTATCTCTATCTCTCTCTATCTCTGGTCTCTCTCTGTCTCTGTCTCTTTCTCTCTGGCTCTCAGTCTCTTATCTGTCTGTTTCTCTGTCTCTCTCTCTGTCTATCTGTCTCTCTGGCTGTGTCTGTCTGTCTGTCTCTCTCTCTCTCTCCCTTCCTCCCTGCCTCCCCCTTCTTTTGGTCCTTGCTAGCAAACCAAATCTATTGTATGCTCCAGTCTTTAAACCCATCTTGGGAACAGGTTGGGAGTCCTGGATTTTTGTTTACTATCTCTGACTTTAGATGCCCCAATAATATAAGCACACAAACGATTTCAACATCATAAAAATTAAAGCCCTGGGAATGTGAATGGTACTATCTGTGAAACCTATAGCCTTATAATAAATGTGTTTGGGTATGTCTCTATGACATAAGTATTTAATAATAATTTTACACTTCCTTTCACTCACAGAAATGGTTTTTAAAACAATTAAAGACAATCACTTGGAATTTTAATTGTATCTAAATGTTTTAGTGAAAAAATATCCTATGTGATAAATAAATACATAGTTTTAAAAAATTCATTGAAACCACTGAAATTAATCTTTGACAACATAGAGTTTTTGTAGTAAAAATGTAGTGAAATATACAAAAGATCCAATCAGAAAAGAGAAATTTATCACTGAGAATCAATAAATTTGTCATTTGTTATTTATGTTAATTATTTATGAAGGAAAATAACACTATTTGGGTTGAAAGAATGTTTCATTTACATATAATATGAAGCATAAATTGAAATGATGTCTTCAAATACAAACTTAGTAATATTGCTTAACTACATTTGATGCTATCTTCCCCCCCAATATATGATTCTTTGGGTAGGAGAGTATAAAAGAATTTTTTAAAATGAATATGACATAAAAACAGGAAGTATAAATGTTTTTTAAAATTTGCAAACCAAAATTTTAATAGAAAATTAAATAAGAAAAAATAAAATATTTTTAAAATGCATCATTTAAGTTTTAAATATTGACTAAATTTTATTTCATTTAAACATACTATATAGAGTATTCACTGTATACATGAACTGTAGTTGAAATGGATTTACCATGCTAATCTCACTTATTTTCACTTTGACTTGAACTTTTCTTTTCTATAAAGACCAAATATATATTTTTTTACAAGTTGTAATTAAAGACGTCAATAATTGTGATCATTGGTGTGAAACAATTCTTTCCATCCCTTCAAGGTTTTCATGACTCTCTGGTAAAATTAGTCTCATGGTTGTGAAGATTCTAATTTAAAGCCATTCAATTGGAGAACAATTTGGGAAGATCTCTCATCCTCTAAAAAAAAAATGGAGAAGATTAAATTAAATCCATAGGGTATTTATTAAGATATCGATTGTATCTAGAACATCCTGCTGTGTAAGAGGAGATGGGAAGTTTAGGTAGGATGTTAACCTTCATGAAATTTTATTCATTCATTCATTCAATAAGTAGGTTAATTAGTCAGTGAATCAGTCAAAGTATAAACTAGTAATGAATAAATTCTTAATCAATTTAGGATAAGTAAATCCAATGAACATTTGATATTAGATGAGCCACACAGGAAATTTAATGAAATTAGTTGAGATAATCTGACACATCCCTGGGCCTATGTATGCTACAGCATGCCAGTTCAGAATGGTCATTCCAGCAGCAATGAGTCATAGGGTACAGAGTTGAGTAGGATCAAGTTTCTCTCATTTCCTTCCCCTCAACTGATTGGTCAATAGTCTTACAAACTTGGAAAACTCAGAATATCTAGAACCCCTATCTGTAATGATAACAGTATATCTGAGAAGCAGTGAATGACACCTTCAAGCTGATAAAAAATATTGAAGGAAAGGAAATTTTGGAACTTTACAATGATACTGGCACTCAGTACTAATCAGATTTTTGGGAGGACCCCAAAAAAGAAAGAAAAGAACTTCAGATGATTAGGAATTGTGCGTTTATTCTTTGACTACATTAATTTGTTAATTCTTTCTAGAGCTGTTGTATGTGTAAAAGAGAATTCATCCCAAGTTTGGAGAATGTTTCTATAAAAATTTCTGTAATAACTATCCAAGTCCTTTGAAAATTCATTCCTAGAACTCTAAGGAGAATAAAAATTAATCTACTTCATAAAGACCCAATCTTCAAGTGCCAATAAGAATCAAGGAAGCAGACAGGGTTGCAGTGGGGGTATCCAGAAAATGTGAAGAGCACAACCTCTGTCCCAGATGAGTCTCTATATGTGGTAGCCCACCCTCAGCAGCTTCCTCCAACTTCACTGTCAAATTATCAGGGTACATATATAAGTATGAACTGTGTAAATGAGTCACAAATCTGAGCATACAACTGTGTAATTCCCAAGATAACTTTCAGCTTAGTGAGCAACTAAATTAAACTTCAATCAATCTACCTCAGTGCTTTTGGCAGCTTTAGCACCAATTGCTCCCCCAGATTAAAATGAACAGCAGAAGGCAAAGCTAATACAGCATAAGTGACAACTTCAATGGCAAAATTTCAAACCCTCATACCTGTGAGATTTCTTTCAAGTGGTCTGTATTCTATCGATTTAGTCTATGCAACAAATAATTATTTGAATATACTCTCATCCATTGTCTTATCAGAAATCAAGGTCGTTCCTCTATTCCCTTCCTTTTATTTCCTGATAAAACACACAATATATATATATATATGTATATATATATATATACATATATATATATATATATATGTATATATATATATATATATATATATATATATATATATATAACCTGTCCCTTGAAATGTAAAATTTCGGGCAGCTAGGTGGCACAGTGGATTGAGCACTGGCCCTGGAATCAGGAGGACCTAAGTTCAAATCTGACTTCAGACACTTAATAATTACCAAGCTGTGTGACCTTGGGCAAGTCACTTATTCCCATTGCCTGGCCAAAAAAAAAAAGGAAAGGTAAATTTTCTTCCTAAAGTCACCATCATTAAATTGTGCTAGTTGGAATTCAGGAGTTACCACATTTTCATTTATAGTAAAAGGGTTAGATTAAAAGCAATGGGGAAAAAGTAAATAATAAGAGAAATATTTTGTCTGGGTACCTGATTGCCCAGGTAGCTGGTACCTGATTGCCCAGGTAGATGCTACCTGTAGGGGACAGAAGAATCTTTTGTTCCTCATATTCTTCTCCTACTTGGTTTAGGCAGTTAAAGGGAGATAGTAAGGGGAGACTTTCTCCAGAAGCTGAAAAAGGGAAAGAAAGATGGCAGTGATTCAGTTTATGCCCAATCTCCCCAGTTTATCCAGCCAATTTATAATATAGTTTCTGGATTTCCCCTTAGTTTCTACTTTCTAAAATCCACATCATCTACTAACATTATCCTAGAGAGTTTCAAGACTAACAGAGGTAAGAAGCAGGAAGAGTTCTAAGGAGCAGGAAGTATTCCCTCTGCTCCTCCTCATGTCTCAATTAAAAAAATGAATTTATTCCACTTTTCAAGAGTTTTCCATGCCAAGTTCAAGAAGTCATACTTTCGAAACCTGTCCCTGTGGCAGTTGTCATTAAAAGACCAACTGTGTAGTGAAAGGTTATGCATTTACATTAGCACCTTTAGCCTTTAGGATGGAGTATAAGATTAGTAAATATTTGATTCATAAAATAATAGAGAGGGACTTGATCTGTGATTTCACTGTTAGAAAAAATATTCATGTGAGGAAACTCTATCTATGAAGGTTGGCATCTTCTTTTGTTGTTTGCAAGGCAATGGGGTTAAGTGACTTACCCAAGGTCACACAGCTAGGTAATTATTAAATGTCTGAGGTCGATTTGAACAGGGCAGGTGTGCTATCCACTGCGCCACCTAGCTGTACCCCAAGGTTGACATCTTTTAATCAGAAAGTTTCTTAGAGCACTAAAAGGTTGAATGATTTACTAAGGGTTACACAGTTAGAATGTGTCAGAGACAAGACCTAAATTCAGATGTTTTTGACTTTAAAGTCAGCTCTGTCTCCAATAGGCCAGAGCTAGTTCTGAAAAGGCAAAAGAGAAATTTTAAATAATTGTTGTCAACACGAAGCTAGTTAGACTTGTCCAGATTGAGGGCAGGGAAGAGGAGTAAGTCTGACACTCACCTGCCTCTCCTTAAGGAATGCCAACATTTCCATCTGAATTAAGGAGCAATCCTAAGTACCTCCCACTTCCATTCCCCCTTCATGTGGATGGTTAGGAGAGGCCCAGACTCAGGCAAAAGGTAATAACAGTCTGGGAGCATTAGTCAATGGAAAGAGAGTTTACCTGATATTCTGTGCCAGATCTAATCTGCACCAATTCATTAGTTCAGGCTCAGGATTGGAATCATTCCTTATCCCTGCCGTATCGGGTATGATGGTTCACAAGATGTGAGCTTGGTTAGTCCCATATCATTGATTGCATTGACCCTTACAAATGTGGGATCTCTGCCAAACTTCCCTATAAACTGAGCTTTTTAAAATACTTCCCATAGCTGCCAAATAGGCAGCAGAAACATGTGCAGGCTCAACAGGCTATTGAACTAGATTAAAATGTAATTGAGAAATGTTAACAAAATAAATAAAAATACTAAGTAACATAGAGAGTTTAACTTATGGTGTTCTAAGTCAATATGCAGCCCAAACTTCCCATTTTAGTTTTCTAGGTAACCAGGAAACCAACCAATGATAGAAGCCCTAGTCCCTGGAACTAATTAAATTCCTAAAACTACTTCACTGAGATCAGTCCACATCAGTAAAACAGATGCTGTGACAGGCAACCTGCCCTTCCAATCAAGCCATGTGAGAGTGAAAAATCAGTGACAAAAGGAAATCTATCATCTCATGCTATACAGGGATATAGTGCGTTAGGCTAGTTTTTCATTAAAATGTATTGAAATCATCATTAAGATTTGGTTGCCCCAAGGAATTAAGGCTCAGACAATTAATGTAACTTCTTAATCACCTGAGCATAAAACACTCGGGTTGCAAAGAGTTAGGACCCTAGACCTGAAGTTTCATATCACAGACCAGAAGCCTGACAGACAAGGAAGTTGTATTGATCTGAATCAGGACTTTGGTCTGATTGAACATTCTTTCTCTGCTCTGAACCTTCTCCTATTGCCACTAAATAATTTTTTTTTGTTAATTGATTGATGAATGATGAGATCTTATTTCATTTTGATTTCAGAGTTAACCTGAGTCAAACTCCATCTTGGGCAAGTTGTATTTTTATCAGCAGCAATACCCATCTCCTCCAAGAGTAAGATCCAGGCCAGATCCTGGTTGCATCCTACCCATCTCTCCTTCCTTCACCAGGCAGGGTAATGGAGAACCAAGACCTTTCTGGAGTCCTCTTCTTCCAATCTGCCTCTCCCACTTAACTAGCTTATCCCCATAATGTTTATCCTTCATTCTCTAAGAAGACCATGATATCAGGGAGGTGATGCCATGACAAGCACATGAATTGGATTTGAGGTGCTAAGTCACCAGTCTCACTTTCTCCTCTAGAGTCATCTGGGAGAGTGGCCAGATATGAATTAGGACTGGAGATGGCCCTGGGGATCTGGGTTAAGTAACTTGCCCAAGGTCACACAGCTAACAAATGTCAGACGCAGAGGCTGGATTCAAATTCCCATCCTCCTGATTCTAAGGCCATTGCTCTATCCACTGCACCACCTAACTGCCCCAATTCATCTTCATAAGGGAAGTTGAAAAATTGACGTTTTTCATCCCCACACTTTAGTCCCTTCCTGGGCTCAGATTGAATTGTAGTTGCCCAGAATATTGATGCGAAAGTTCAAGGGAAGAAGAGATACCAGGCTCCAAGCCTGATGGAGGGATAGAGACTAGAGTATTGGTGGTCATACCTCTTACATCACCCCACATCTTCACCACTTCTCTAGGAACAACTACTACCTTAATTTGGTGACATTCTAAATCCAGGAATGCTTGGGACTAAGTAATGCTTGTCCTGGTTTCAACTTAATATAGTTTTCTGAGAAAAAATGGTAGCTATGAGACTGGAACATCCTAGCTAGAACAAAGAATAACTAGAAAGTAGTGGGTTTCCCAATAGTCACCAAAAGACATCTCTAAGAAGAAAGGACATATATATATAGAAATCTCCCTCTCTGAGGGAGAAGAAATCTCATTGTGTTACTTTAACTCTGGGTAACATTCAACGTTGGACTTTGGGAATTAGAGAACTATATATGTGGGAAACATAAGATGTTCTTGGATTTCCCCCACTAATAATAAAACTTCTTTTTTTGTATAATCTGGCCTTGCAAGTGTAGGATTAGGGTCAGTATACTGACCTGTTCAGTGAAGAGATTTTTCATAGGTTTCTAGTTAGAAAGCCAGGGATATGCAGTGAGGGGGCAGCAGATAAGGTGCCCTTCTGCCTCACCTGCTGCCCTCTCACTATATGTCCTTGTCTTAAATTTTCCATCTCTGACAAAAGGGCATGTATTAATTTATATTTAGGTCTACAGGATATATGACTAAGATATGTACAGCATATAGTTCATAGTGATATAAATGACTAGTCACAACTTCTCAAGTAACAAGACCTGTAACCACCATGCTCTGTACATTAATATAAAACCCATAATTAGTCTAACTGTTCTGGAAAATGATTTGGAATTTTACAAGAAAATCGCTAAAAAGTTCATACTTTTCAATCCAGTATTCATACTACTGGATTGATTTAGGATTTATATCTTAAAAAGATCCAGTGCAGAAAGAATGGGCCTGTATGTGTCAAAAATATTCATAGCAGAACATTTGTGTTAGCCAAACTTGGAATGAGGAATAATTGTAAAAACTGTATATAAATATAATAGAATATTATTTTACCATAGCTCAATGATTTTGAAGAATTAAAAAAAACACAGAAGTTTTATATGAATTGATGCCAGGTAAAGTAAGAAGAAACAGAAAAACAGTACACACAATGATCTTAATAATGTAAGGGAACTATAATGACTAATCTTGGCCCAAAAGGACAGATAATGAAATATACTCCTTCCTCCTAGTAGACAAATGGGGACTAAAGGTGAAAAATATTGAAAACAATCATAATGATATCACTAGGTAAGTTTTGATTAACTCTTTTTTCTTTGTTGCAAGGGATGGTCCATGGAGAAATAGTCCTTGGAGGTATAAAAAATATATATATATATATATATATATATATATATATATATCATATGAATATATATAATATATAAATATCTGTGATGTATAAAGAGAAGGCAATAATAAAACTTAAATATAAAACTAATATGACTCCTGATCTGTATTTTTACATTTATTTTACATTATTTTTAAGTGCAGGAAAAAAATTTAGAAAGTATTAATACTTTATTGTAATCAATTACTTAAAATAAAACTAATTATTAGGGGAAAAAACTAAAACCCCTAGTCTAACTCAATCTTGGAGACATAGATGGGTGGTCTGAAAAAAAAATCCTTTGTTAGACCCTATGTATCATGTTTTGCATTTAGTCTTATTTTTCTTTATATTATTATTATCATCATTGTGTATATTATTCATTGGGTTCTATCTTATTCAGCTTCAATACAAATCTTCATTTTTTCTGACTTTCTCAATTATCATTTCCACTACAAGACAATAATTCTGTTACAGCATCTGAATGGTTCAATGAATAGAGAATTGTCAGTCAGAGAAAGGCTTGAGTGTACCCTGAACAAGTCACTTCACCTCTATTTGCTTCAGTTTCCTCTGTAAAATGGGGAAAATAATAATTAATAATAATAATAATAGTAGTAGTAGTACCTACCTTCCAGGGTTGTAAGGGCCAAATATGATAAATAATTGTTAAGTACTTAGCACATATTTAAGAGGCTAACATATATTTAAATGTTAGCTATTATTATTATTATCACATTCATCAATTATACTGTACATTGTGTTTGTACTCTGAAGCAGCTGCAAACTCAAACTTGGGAAAGCATAGATTCCTATAAACAACCCCACTCATAACAAGGAGGATGCAAAGATGGTAGTCATAACACCACCATCATTGCTCTGTACCTCCCAACCAAAACCAGTCTTTCTCCTGTATTCATTTTACTCACTCTTACCACCAAACGTAGACCAGTCTGATCAATGATACACTATCTGTCTTCCCTGTATTTGGTTCACCTACGTACTCTGGCAAAGGTACAAGTACCATTCAACCTACACTCAATTTATCTTTTCCCAGGGAGTTTCCCCAGTGAATTTCCCACATACTTCTTATGCCTTCTTTCATCTCTGAGGCACATCCTATGTGCCTATTCTCCCTGATAGTCTGATAGAAAACAATTCCTACATATGCATATTCATATACATCTTAACCTTTGCTTTAGTCTAAAATTTGTCAATTCTTGAAATTTTAAACAGTAATGAATGTCAAAATTAAGTCAGGGAAAACTTAGAATTTATTCAAAATGCAATGTTTATAATCATGGAACTACTAACCCAAAGGACACATATGATGAATTATTTTTCTAATAGAATTTATTATTGTGTACTGAACCACTCTCTCAGCCCTATTTAAGATCAACTGTTTTCACAGTTAGACATGAATTTGACCATGGACAACACAAAATCAATGGATTCACATAGGAGTGAAGCTCAAAGCTTTACTTAAATTTACAATTAGCTTTTGGAATGGTTGTTTAAAAAGAAGGATGATGTGTGATTTCATTAATTGTTCTTCCTTTTTGAAAGTATTAATTGGTTTTGCCCTTTAGTCTTTTTTTGTTTTGTTTTTTGTTTTTTAGGTTTTTGCAAGGCAAACAGGGTTAAGTGGCTTGCCCAAGGCCACACAGCTAGGTAATTATTAAGTGTCTGAGACTGGATTTGAACCCAGGTACTCCTGACTCCAAGGCTGGTGCTTTGTCCACTACACCACCTAGCCGCCCCTTGCCCTTTAGTCTTAAATATGATTCAACTTAATTTATACAACTCTAATTTAACCTGATCATAGGGTTACAGGAGCAAAGGTCTAGTTTCACCCCCTTATTTTAAAGATAAGGAAATTGACTTCCATGGAGTTTGAATGACTTAAGTTCTTGAGAACAGGAGTGGTCTCATCATTAATTTTTGTAGTTTCAGTGTCAAACACAGTGTCTGGCATATAGAAGGTGCTTTATAAAACACTAGTTGATTAATTGAAAGCTTATAGTCACCCAGATAGTAAATGGTCTAACCAGGTCTCAGACTCTTGTCAGCGCTCTTTCCATTATCCCATACTACCACTGAATCTAGATTGTTTTTCAGTACATATTCCCCTCTCAAAAAAATATTTGTTTGCAAATGCTATGACTAATAAAGTTTTGGAGATTTCTGGCAACTTTCTACCATTATTCCCAGACTTTCATTTAAGGAGTGTACCAAAGGGCAGTCATTTCTTCATTCCTATCCCGCCCTCCTTTGATTGCTCTCAGGAACCACAGTATTCTGCAAAATAATATCAATCCTGAAATACAGTACTCTGGACCCCAGGTCCCCTCCCTCACTCTGATTAGCAAAAGTAGAAGATGGACAGTAGGAAGCTCCTCCCAGAGCATCCATTTAAAGAGGATGCCCAAGGTAATATACATCTCATCATTTCCCACCCTGCTACATTCCTCTGGACTTCATTGTGTATTAGCATTGTGCCTAGCATTATATAGAGTAAGTACTTTATAAATACCTGACTACTCCTAATAAAATTAATAGAACAAATGGGGTTATTCTGTAATGGCAAAAAGTGCATATAATAGAATGAACAATAGGTTTAGAATTAGAGGATCTGAGTTTAAATTACAACTCTGCTGTTTCCTATGTGAATGTGAATAAATAATTTAATTTCAATGAAACTAATTTCCCTATCTGGAAAAAAATATGACATTGGAATAGATTTATAAGGTCTTTTCCATAGTTGTAAACTATGATCCTAGAAATTCTAGAGGTTTACAATTTATACCAGAAATGGAGTTCTAGCAATGAGGAAATTATACATTCTTTCTTTTCTTTTTTTTATATTTTTTTTTAGGTTTTTTTTCCAAGGCAAATGGGGTTAAGTGGCTTGCCCAAGGCCACACAGCTAGGTCAATATTAAGTGTCTGAGACCGGATTTGAACCCAGGTATTCCTGACTCCAGGGCTGGTGCTTTATCCACTGCACCACCTAGCCGCCCCTCTTTTCTTTTTTTTAAAATTAATTTATTTATTTCCTTTATGAATTTGATGATTTTTCCCCAAAACTCACTTCCCTCCCCCCACCCCCCACCCACAGAAAGTGGTCTGTAAGTCTTTTACATTGTTTCCATGCTATACATTGATCTAAATTGAATGTGTTGAGAGAGAAATCATATCCTTAAGAAAAAAAAAATATAAGAGATAGCAAGATTACATAATAAGTAACTTTTTTAAAATTAAAGGTAATAGTCTTTGGTCTTTGTTCAAACCCCACAAACCCCTCTGGATACAGATGGTATTCTCCATCACAGATATGCCAAAATTGTCCCTGATTGTTGCACATATGAAATGAGCAAGTCCATTAAGGTTGCTCATCAATCCTATGTTGCTGTTATGGTGTACAATGTCTTCTGGTTCTGCTCATCTTGCTCAGCATCAGTTCATGTAAATCCCACCAGGCTCCTCTGAATTCCCATCCCTGCTGGTTTCTAATAGAACAATAGTGTTCCATAATGTACACATACCACAATTTGTCCAGTCAGTCTCCAATTGTTGTACATCCATTCACTCAATTTCAAATTCTTTGCTGCCACAAATAGAGTTGCTATGAATATTTTTTTACAAGTGATGATTTTACCCTTTTTTCATCATCTCTTCAGGGTACAGACCCAGTAGTGGTATTGCTGAATCAAAGGGTATGCACATTGGTATTTCCCTTTGACCATAATTCCAAATTGCTCTCCAGAAAGGTTGGATGAGTTCACAGCTCCACCAACAATGTATTAGTGTCCTAGATTTCCCACATCCCTTCCAACATTGATCATTGTCCTTTCTGGTCACATTGGTCTGTCTGAGAGGTATGAGGTGGTACCTCAGAGATGCTTTAATTTGCAATTTTCTAATAAGTAATGATTTACAGCAATTTTTCATATAACTATGGATGGTTTTGATTTCCTCATCTGTAAATTGCCTTTGCATATCCTTTGATCATTTGTCAATTGGGGAATGACTTTTATTTAAATAAATTTGACTCAGTTCTCTATATATTTTAGAAATGAGTCTTCTGTCAGAAATGCTAGTTATAAAAATTGTTTCCCAGAAATTATAGATTCTTGAAATATCTCTAAGTATTAACATTGCCAAATAAGATTAAGCCTGGTTTTAACTTCTTTTATGAGAAAATATGGAGAGAAGTAAAAAAGAGATGTGAATGTCCTATCACAATATAAGACCCTTAGACATGAACCTAAGCAAAACTAAAGGAATTGAATAGAGATCAATTTGTAAATTTTCTGATTGACTAATAGGTATTGATGACTTTAGTGAATATAGGTGAACATAAATATATGTTCAAATAAATACATCATTAAAATTGCCAACAGAAATAAAAACAGGATTCAAAAATTTACCTATCTCTCATTGCCTAACATGCAACAGATACTTGATCAACATATTTTTGGTTTGAAATTAATTTTATTTTTATGCATAGTTTTCTTTTATGCATATTTTATATTTTTATGAGAATCTTGTTGTGAGAGTAAATATAACCCCCCCAACCCACCAAAAAAAGATGAGAAACCTCAAGAATAGTGAAAGAGAAAAAATTGTACTTCAGTCTGTGTTCAGATTCTAATGGCTCTGTCTCTGGGATCAGTTGCCTTCTTTATCATTAGTCCACCAAAGAAGTTTCTTCAATATTTTTCTCACATTTGCTATTACTAGCTGTATTTCCCTCCACTCTATTCCTTCCCACTCCCATTTTTTCTATTCTCTCTATACTTTTACACTGTCCCTGTTCAAAAGTGTGTTGTATCTGAGTACCCTCTTCCACAATCTTCCCTCTCTTCTATCACCTATTCCCCCCCCTTCCCTCCTCCATCCCCCCTTATCCCATCCCTTTCCTCTCATTTTTCTCTAGGGTAAGATAGATTTCTATACCCTATTACGTATGTATGTCATTTCTTCTCTGAGAAATTTCTGATGAGAATGAAGGATTACCCATTTCCCCCCCTTGCCTTCCCCCATTCCTTTCCATTAAAAAAGCTTTTTCTTGACTCTTATGTAAAATATCTTAGCCTCTTCTTCCTCTCCTTCCTCTTCCTCCCAATACTTTCCTTTATCACCCATTAATTCCATCTTTATACTATATTATACCATTTATATTCAGCTCCTTCCTGTGTCTTGTCTATATATGCTCCTTTTAACTGCTCTTATAAATGAGAAAGTTCATATGAGTTATCAATATCTTCTTCCCATGCAGGAATACAAACAGTTCAACATCATTAAGTTCCTCATAATTTGTCCTTCTTGTCTGCCCTCTCTATGGTTCACCTGAGTCCTGTACTTGGAGATCAAACTTTCTGTTCAGCCCTGGTTGTTTCAATAGGAAAGTCTGAAAGTCCCCTATTTCATTGAAAGTCCATCTTTTCCCCTGAAAGAGGATGTTCAGTTTTTTGGGGTAGTTGGATTCTCAGTTGTAAAACAGGATCTTTTGCCTTCCAGAATATCATGTTCCAAGCCCTACAACCCCTTAATGATCCTGTGTAATACTGACTATAGAACCATGGTAATTGAATTGTTCGTTTCTGGCAGCTTTTATATTTTCTCTTTCACTTGGGAATTTTGGAATTTGGCTATAATAATCCTGGATAAAATATAATAATTCTTTTGGGATCTCTTTTAGGAAGTGATTGGTGAAATCCTTCAATTTCTATTTTACCCTCTGTTTCTAGGATCTCAGGGCAATTTTGCTGTATTATTTCCTCGAAAAAATGAAGTCTAGGCTCTTTTCTTAGGGACTTTCAGGTAGTCCAATAATTTTTGAATTATCTCTTCTGGATCTGTTTTTTGAGGTCAGTTGTTTCTCCAATAAATTATTTCACATTTTCTTCTAATTTGGGGTTTTTTTTGGAATAGTTTTATTTCTTCCTGATTTCTTGCAAAATCATTGGCTTCCTTTAGTTCCATTCTGCATTTAAAGGAGTTATTTTCTTAACAGAGTTTTTTATCTTCTTTTCCAGCTGACCAATTCTGCTTTTTAAGGCATTCTCCTCCTCATTTGTCTTTTGTGTTGCTTTTTCCATTTGGCCTAAAGTGGTTTTTACATACTATTTTCTTCGGTATGTTTTGTATTTCTTTCACCAGGTTGCTGATTTGGTTTTCATGATTTATCTGCATCACTTTCATTTCTCTTCCCAATTTTCCCTCTATCTCCTTTAATTGCTTTTCAAAGTCTTTCTGGAGCTCATCCATAGCCTGAGCCCATTTTCTATTTCTCTTGGAGGTTTTGAGTACAGAAGCTTCTATTTTGTCATTTTCTGAATCTTCCATGGGACCAAAGTAATTTTCTATGGTCAAATTCTGCTTTTACTTTTGTTTATTCATTGCCTCAGCTTATGACTGATTTACCACACTTTCAAGGCTTTGGGGAGTTTGGGGGACAACCCATAGGGACCTTAATGCCTCCAAGGTCTTATGAAAGTCTCTGAGCCTAAACTGCAACCTGGATTTGAATGGGGGCAAACAGCTGAGTCCTGCCCCAGAGAGAGCAGAGAGACCTCTACAGTCTCCCCTGACCCCCTTACTGTCTGCACTCTGGAGGTGCAGGCTGGTTTCCCCGATTCCTGCTGCAGGTTCTCACCACAAAGTGGCTCTGAGGACAAGGCTTGCTCCACACTCACTCTGGTGTGGCAGAGTTCTCTCACCACCCCTTCAAGCTGTTCCCAGTGATCCCAGGACCAGGAGGTCTGGAAAGCACCCCCTCTGCCACAGACCCAGGTGCCCCCAGGGATCTAGGGACCCATCTGGTTGCACTGAGATACATTGTGACTGTACTTGCATCTGCTTTTTCCAACCCCTGGTCCTGGTGAAACAGACCTTTCCCACAGAACTTCTAAGTTGTCTTGGACTGGGAAATTGTATCTCTTAGTCTTTCTATGGGTTCTGCCCCTCTAAATTTTGGTTAGAGTTTGGAGTATTTTGGGGAATGAGTTTCCAGGAATTCCTGCCTTCATGCTGCCATCTTGTCTCTGCCCCAGAAACTTGATAAATAATGAATTAAATTGTCCTTCCCTCCTATAACATTATCCCCATTAGTCCCATTATTTAGGAAACAGATATAACCTTTTAAATACTCTAAGAAATCATGTCACCCACTTGATCTTACCTGTTACTTATTTGTACATTAGGGCCCCCAAAAGGAAGACAAAATAAGGGGAATTATAAACAAGTGAGTAGCTACAGTTGTTATGAAACATATTTTCATTATTGAAAGAGGTGGACTATATGATAATTTAGAGTAGCACTTTGACCATTATACTAGGTAAAAAAAAGACTAGTTGTTGCATAGAATTACAGGGTATCCAAAGCTCAAAACATTATACACTCTTGGGAGAAGAGACTGCCAAGTTTGAGAGAAAAAGTTGCAATCATCAGGTAGGCTATATTAGATAAATCCTTAAATGTATTATTGATTCTTTTAGGGTCAGTCCTATGAAAAAAAAATGATGATCTATTTTCCTCTTTTGGTGTCTCAGTTCATTGCTTTCAATTTCTTTCTAGGTGTTTCCTATCCCCTACTCTTTCAGTATTCCCAGTCTGTAAAATTAAGGAGTTAAAGTTCCTTCCATTTCTAAATGTTTGATCATGACATTGGTATACCTTGTGTACTCAGTTATCTGCTGGGTCCACATGCTGCTGGAGTCTCAGCTTCTTCCAAGGTTTCTTCCTATTACACTGGAAATTATAGCACTGGTACTTTATTTGGAGAATTAAAATCCTTTCTTCTGATTTTCTGTGGCCATTTTGTTGTTTAAAAAATACTTTTAATAAAAATCTCCTGTTCCTGCCTTTCTACTCCTTTAGGTCACTGAATTTTACTGCATTTCAAGTGAGTAAGTATGGTTGAGAAGGTATGTGTATCTGGGAGCTTTTATTTGCTTTCTGACTCATTGTTGTGCAGTCAGATAATTGATTTATTCTTAGAGTAAAATATTCTGCCCATATTAGTAGCAGAAGCTTGCTTCTGCTTCAGAAGCAACCTCCTTTTTTTCCTGATTCTTTACTTCTTTTCTTTATTCTTTTTTGTAACACCCTCAGAAACTTATTGAAAGTTCCTTTTTGTATCTGATTTATTTCCCCTATGAGTAATTTTAATTTACCTTTCTTACAGCAAAATAGGGATTCTTTGTATATGAACCTTTGAAACTTTACTTCACAGGAAACCTTCAGCTATATAACTGGAAAAAATTCACATCTGAATTCCTCTAGCTTCGTGAGGAGGAGTGAGAAGGCAGAGGGAGGCATTGTAAAAAATAGCTGTTAATAGAGTTTCAATGTGTCCCCACTATTTTAACAAGCACCTATTAGTCACAGAAATAAATAGGAAGAAAAAAAATGTTTCCTGTCTTGTTGATTGGCAGTCTTTTTTTGGCCTAGTTTTACAAATACAAATATTACTACTTTACAAGTACTATATGCATTCAAGTTTAAAGGTCAAAATAACTTAATAAGAACACTGGATTGATCTTAAACTATGTAGTTCTCTCCCTTACCCTGGTGCTGTTTGGAATCCTTCACAAAGAAGAGGATGAATATAATGGTAGCTCTTGGTTTTCTTGTGTTTTTTTTTTTATTTTTTTATTTTTGCAAGGCAATGGGGTTAAGTGTCTTGCCCAAGGTCACACAGCTAGGTAATTATAAAGTGCCTGAGTCTGGATTTGAACTCAGGTCCTCCTGACTTCAGGGCTGGTACTCTATCCACTGCACTACCTAACTGCCCTGCTCTTGGTTTTAATAATATATATTTCTGCAACTTAGAGCTGGAAAATTTCGGAGATCCTTAAGTCCAATAGATGAAGAAACTGAAGTCCTACAAAGTTGAATGGTTGCTAAAGATCAAGTAGGAAGGACAGTAGAGCTGGAATTCCCATTCTTTTCTGTAACAATTTTGAAATTTATCATAAAAGATAGAAAAGAGGTGGCTAGGTAGCACAGTGGATAGAGCACCGGCCCTGGAGTCAGGAGGACCTGAGTTCAAATCCGACCTCAGACACTTAATAATTACCTAGCTGTGTGGACTTGGGCAAGCCACTTAACCCCATTTGCCTTGCAAAAATCTAAAAAAAAAAACAAAAAGGAAAAGAAAAGGAAAAAATAGAAAGGTCTTTTATTCAGTGATTTTGTTTTTTCCCTCCTACTCTAGAATATATTCCATTAGACTATAATTTCTTTAAAGATAAAGGCTATCCTGGTTTTCATAGAGCTTTTCCTTTAACAAATATTTGTTGAACTTTACTCTCACAAGTCATAGAGACTAGAAAAGAGATTCCATTTACTCCACCACAGGGTTCTACATTTACTTGTTTAGACACCTTCATGATTTTCCCTGTTCTCTTTTTTTAAATAAATTTTTACTTTTTTCAATTTATCAGGTTTTCCCCCTTACGTTTCACTGACAAGAAAGAGGAACTTCTGTATCAAATTGGCATTGTGAAGAAAATAAATTCCCAAACAATGCATATCCAAAAATGTAATTCTTAACTTGCATTTTAATTCATTATCTCCCCATCATAAAGTAGGGCAGTGTTCATCATCAGTCCTCTGCAATTAGGGTATTTAATTGATCACCATACTTAAATTTTTCAGGGTTGTTTGTTCAATTCTCCTAAAGCTTTTAAACTTAGTCCCTAGATCCTGAAATTATAATTGTTCTTGATTTAGGCCCTTGTTAATATCAACTGTTGGTTACACATTTTATAAGTTGGGACCCAATTAGCAAGTCCTCTCAAACTTCTCTAGAGTTTGAGAAAAGTAGAATTAATACTAAAAATGCCTGTAGGATACCTAGAGTTCTCACTGATTAGGCTCAGGATGGAACAGTCTCTAAAAGGGCTAAGGTACTTGGCCCCTTTGCTAAACCAAATCCATCAACTAGAAAACTTGAACTTGATAGTTCAAATAGGAATGGGCAGCTGGCTCCAGGAACTTAGCTCCCTTTACAATCCCATGTAAATACAGCTCACAGACTGTAGATGCAGCACAGCAGAATCTTTTGGGAGAGTGGGCTGAGTATGAGGGCAGATAGAAAGCAGAGGTTTCTCTGCTATCTCTGAGGGAGGACTCTCTGTTCCTTTGCCCATAATCAGATCCAGATTGCAGTCTGGGGTCAGTCTAGAAAATGGAGTTTTACTGCCAAAGTGGAGCAGGTACTCTCCTCATGGTTCCAGGGCAGAGGAGAGTGATTATGGTCATCCACAATCCAGAGCACAGTCCAAGAAAGCAAGCATAGCCTCTCCTAAGAACTTGGAGGAATTGAGGTCCCTGGTAGATATCCCTGAAAATAGCTGCAAAACCCTCAAAAACTTGGGATAGTGTGTCCTTCACCCTGGAAGCAGAACCCTACCTTAATAAAAAAAAGTTAAAAATCAAGTCATAGGCTGGGGAAATGAACAAACAATAGAAGAAAAAAACTGACCATGGACAATCATTTGTGGGAAAATTATGAAAAGGTGGTGTAGTGGATAAAGCACCAGCCTTGGAGTCAGGAGTACCTGGGTTCAAATCCCGTCTCAGATACTTAATAATTACCTAGCTGTGTGGCCTTGGGCAAGCCACTTAACCCCATTTGCCTTGCAAAAAAAAGAGGCAAGTAAAAACTTTTGCAATGGAGTGGAAGAGGGGAAAAGGTGAGGGGGAGCAAGTAACCCTTTCCTCTCATCAGAAGTGACTCAGAGGGGAAATTACATGCACACATAATTGGGTATAGAAATCTATCTTTTCTAGAGGAAAATAGGGAGGAAAGGGGATGATGGAGAGGAGGGGATGATAGAAGATAAGGAAAATCATGGGAGGGGTAGTCAGATAAAATAAATACTCTTGAGATGGGACATGGTGAAAGGAGGGAAAATAAATGGGGATGAGAGGGAATAGGATGGAGAGAAATACAACTAACAATAGCAACTGTGAGAAAAAAATAATGAAACAATTTCTCTGATGGAGTCATGATAACAAATGCTATCCATCCCCCAAAAAAGAACTGATGTTATCTGAATACAGACTGAAACATACTTTTTTTTCCTCGCTTTATTTTTCTTGAAGTTTCTCTTTCTTTGTATGGGGGAGTTATGTTTCCTTTTTCAATATGACTATCGTAGTAATGTGTTTCATGATTACACAGTTTTTTAGGTTTTGCCAGGCAATGGGGTTAAGTGGCTTGCCCAAGGCCACACAGCTAGGTAATTATTAAGTGTCTGAGGCTGGATTTGAACTCAGGTACTCCAGACTCCAGGTCCAGTGCTCTATCCACTTCACCACCTAGCCATCCCATGATTATACATTTTTAATCTATACCAAGTAACTTGCTTTCTCAACAGAGTGGGGTTGGGGGGGGGGGCTTAGGGGTATGGGGGAGGAAGGGAGAGAGTTCAAAACTCAAGGTTTTGGAAGTAAATGTTGAAACTTGCTTTTGCACATAGCTGGGTGAAAAAAAAATTTAACAAAATTTTTAAAAAGAAAAGAAAAAGAAAAGATATTCCCAACCTACCCTTTCATGGTGTTGGCAAGTCCTTAAGTGTTAAATATTGTACTCTTTCAATGTATCTATCAATTGGGATGTTTTCCTCTCTAAAAATACTATTTGTCACATGAGACAGTACTCTGGGAGGGGGAGAAATACTTGGGATAACTATGGTGATATAAAATAAAACAATTTACTTTTTAAAAAGGTAGCATGCAGAGGACATGGAATCAAGATGACAGAGAAAAGTCAGGAACTTGCCTGAGCTCTTCTAAATTCCTCTTCAAACATCTTTAAATAATGCCTCAAAATGAACTCTTAAGTCGCAGAACCCTCAAAAGAATGGGGTAAAATAGTTTTCCAGCCCAAGATGACTTAGAAAGACTGCAGAAAAGCTCTGTCTCCCTCAAGTAAAAGAAGTGCCACCTAGTGCAGGCAGTGTCCAGGCAAGTTAGAGGGAGGTCCCTAGCCCTGGCAAAGTCAGCAACTGAGGTCCCACTATAGTAGGCACGTTGGGCCAGCTGTGAGACCTTCAATCCCCAGCATAGCAAGCAAGAATCCAGGTCTTATACCTGACCCCAGATATAAGAAGCTTGGATAAGTGCCCCCTAAATACTAGGAGCAGAATTCAACTTTAAAAATTATGAAATAGGCTGACAATATGAAGAAGAAGAAGAAGAAGAAGAAGAAGAAGAAGAAGAAGAAGAAGAAGAAGAAGAAGAAGAAGAGAAAAACCTGACCATAGAAAGTCACTAAAGGGATAGGGAAGATCAAAACACAAACTCAGAAGATAACAATGTCAAAATGTCTACATGTAAAGCTTCAAATACAAATGTGAATTGGTCTCAACCCCAGCTTCCCCCCCCCAAAAAAACTCCTAGAAGAACTCAAAAAAGATCATAAAATCAAATAAGAGGAATATAAGAAAAGTTGGGAAAAGAAATGAAAATTATTCAGAAGAATTCTGAAAAAAGAGTCAATCTCTTAGTAAAGAAAACACACAAAAAATGGAAAAGATATGTAAAAATTACTGAAGAAAACAATTCCTTAAAAAAGTAGAATTGGTCAAATGGAAAAGAAGGGACTAAAAGCTAACTGAAGAATTTAAGTCTTTAAAAATCAGAATTGCAAGTGGAAGCAAATGACTCCACGAAACATCAAGAATCAATCAAACAAAATTAAAAAAAAAATGAAGCCAAAGAAAATCTGAAATATCTCATTTGGAAAAACCACTGAAGTAGAAAACAGATGCAGGAAAGATAATTTTAGAATTATTGGACTAGTTGAAAGCCATAATCAAAGAGGAAACTGGACATCGCTTTTCAAGATATTATCAAGGAAAATTGTCCTGACATCCTAAAATCAGAAGATAAAATAGAAATTAAAAGAATTCACTGATCACCTCCTAAAAGAGATCCCAAAATGAAAACTCCCAGTAATATTACTGTCAAATTCCAGAAGTCTGAAATCAAGGAGAAAAATACTTCCATCAGCCAGAAAGAAGCAATTCAGATATTATGGAACTTCAGTCAGGATTACACAGGATTTAGTAGCTTCTACAATTAAAGGATCAGAGGATTTGGAATATGATATTCTGGAAGGCTTGGATTATAACTAAGAATCATCTACATAATCTTTGGAGGAAAGGGTATGGAAATTCAATGAAATAGAGGACTTTTAAGCATTCCTAAAGAAAAGATCAGAGTTAAACAGAAATTCAATTTTCAAATACAAGATTTGAGAAATGTATAACAAGATGAATAGGAAATAGAAAACATAAGGGTTCAGTGAAGTTAAACCTGTTTACATCCTTATACATGAAGTTGATACTTGTAACTCTTAAGGACTATAAATATATCTATATACACACATATATAGTTTAGAGTAGAAGAGAGCTCTAAACCATAGCCTGAGGCATACCCTGGATCTAATAACTATGCAGAAAGAACATGTGTTAAACAGTACAGTAATACAGAAAGAGGCAGATAACATTCATATATAACTCTGTGTGTATATGTGTATTTATATATTTTCAAACTCATATACATGTATGGGAAAAGTCAGATTAATTAAAATGTTGCAATGGTGTTTTTTTTAATTTAAAGATTGTTCTTCAGAAATCAATTAGTGCAAACTGTATTTTACATATGTGAAAATTGAGATCCAGAGAGGGGAAATGACTGGACAAATGTCCCTAAACTAGCTGGGAGCAGAACTGGAATCACTCCAAAGTCTCCTTTCTTATAACCCAGTGTTCTTTTTAGTTCAGCAAATTTACTTATTTTTAAGAATCCCTGTTTTAATACTCCCCAAAGAGATAAAAGAAATAATAACAGGACCAATATACACAAAAAATATTGTGGGTAAAGTGATGCTTTTTGTTGAAGCAAAGAACTGGAAACTAATGGGATGCCAATCAATTAAGGTATGGCTAATTGCTCCATAAGAAATGACAAAAAAAGTATAGATTCAGAGAAATCTGGGAAGACTTGTATGATCTAATGTATAACAAAGTGAGCAGAACCAGAAAAAAAAGTTTTTACAATGACCACAACATGTCAAGAAAAATAATTTTGAAAGACTTAAGGACTGATCAATATAGTGACCAGCCATGACTGCAAAAAACTAATAAAGAAACACATTTTCCAGAGAGGTGATGGCCTAGAAGTATAGAAGTAGACATACATTTAGATTTTTCTGTTTGGAGATTAGCAGAAAATTTGAGGGGTGGGAGAAATAATAGTGATAGTGATATTAATGATCATGTTTGTCCTTCATTCTCGAAGAATATCATTGACATCAGGTAAGTGACACCCTGACAAGCATGTAAATAGGATTTGAATGAGGGGGAATGCTGTACTAAATCACCAGCCTCACTTCCTCCTCCAGAGCCATCTGGGTCCTAGTGGTCAGATATGAATTAGAGATGAGTGGAGAGCAATCAAGGTTAAGTGACTTGCCAAGAGCATACAGCTAATAATTGCCAAGTTTCTGAGCCTGGATTCAAACTCCCATCCTCCTGACTTCAAGACCAGTGCTCTATCCACTGCACCACCTAGCTGCCCTTATAGTAATACTAAAAAAGAGAAGAAATCATAGTTCACCAACTTTTTTAAATTTATAGAAGAGAAGAAAAGGTGTTTGAGGAAGACAGACAAGAAAAGAAAAGCTTTAAAACTATTGTCCTGAATTTATTATATACTTTAAAATAAACTATATATAATGAGAGAGTTTCATATGATTTTTGGATATGAAAATGTTCATATTTGTTGGTTTTCTCTAAGTTCAGAATAACAAAATATGTTTAAAATTATTGCTTTAAACCATTAATAAAACAAGATCTCAATGTTGTCAAACCAGTAATCTAATGTGGGGTGCTGGCTTTAATATTCTTCAGAAAGAAATGAGTCATTTTTAAAAAACAAATTGGGTTTTGATACTCCTAAATAAACCTTAATGTGAAAGAGGAGGTAAAAGTATGGGGACTTCTGTTTGTTTTTCACTAAACATAAACCATATATCCCTATTTCAAAAAATGGAAATAGAATCACTGTCTAATAAGAATTTCTGGGAAATTGGACAACTGGTGGCAAAAAAAAAAATTGATTTGGATCCAAATTTCAAGTCATGCACCACAATGAATTAAATAAATTCTACTGCTATGTGACTTACTATTACAACCTAAGGCTTCCTGGCCCTCCATCATTCACTCTGATATTGAACTAGTGGCCTTTACATTGGCCCTGCAGATGCCCTGTTATAGGGTGTGAGCTCTGGGGAATCAATTTTTTACTCCGCCCCCCTCCCACCCCAACACTCAGCACAGTATTTGATGGAAACTAAGCAATTATTTAAAATTTTTTTCATTTGTTTATTCATTTTAACTTATATTAGTGATCTAAATATTAATAAATAAATGAATTGTCAGAAAAAAGAGGCATTGTTCCATAGTATATGGAGAGCTAACCTAAAATGGGTTCAAGTCTTGCCTCTGATACGTGACCCGGGGCAAATTACTGAACATCTCAGTGCCAATGCTGAAGGCAATTCTTTAAGACATAAGTTGCTGAACAGGTATCAGCATGTATTTGGTAGAGGGAGTTCCCTTTATTCAATGAAATAACAACTCCAGTCCAAAAAAAATAAGAAAAATATATTCATATTTACTATTAAAGAGAATATTTATAGAAAACAAATAGAAAAAATCATTGGCAATAATAGAAATCATGTTTGATTGTCTTTTTTTTTTTTGGTGCTGCAAACTTGGTAAGATCTCTCATATTGTCTTTGAAGATGGAGATAAGCTCTCCCTTAACTTTTATGCCAGTTTAGAAGGTAAACTTTTCCTTTCCTTAGCATGGAGAAAGTTTCTGTTTGCAGAAGCTTTTGTGGCCTCCACAAAAACTTTTAAAAGCTTGCCAGAGGTGAAACAGGAAGTATAATCTTTTTCCCAGTTGGTTATTTTCACCAAAAAAAAGGGCAGTTCTGTCTCATTACTCAGACATTAAATGAATGACAGGACACCCATGGATTTGGGGGACTCATCCTCCAAAGGAGGACATGAAGATGAACTTGGATTGTGAACTTTCCAAGTGCTATAAAATAGTCTATAATGTTTGAGGAGAGAATTAGAAGTAGTCACTTGCCAAAGAAAAGCATTGGTGAATTTGGGGCTGACCATATGGAAAATTGTGAAGTAGGCAGTTTGCTTCCACAGGACAGCCCTGCCCCCTTCACCACGTACCTCTTCTTTCTGTTCCCTTTCCCCTCCTCCATAGCACTTCCTCCTTCCTTCTTTACAGACCCCAGAGTTCCCTACTTCCCTTTATCAATGCCTAGTTTGATCTTAAGAAGAAAGATGGAAAACTCATTCTAATTATTGATACGATTTAATACTCTAAGGAATATTTTCTTTTGTTTTGATGAGAGGGGAGAGGTCCCTACCTATTATTTCCTTCTTATAGGTTAGCCTTTGTTGAGGAAACTCTCTGCCGAAGTAGATCAGCAACTGTTTGTTATTTATAGCTTTAAAAAGGTACTAGGTACACTGAAAATTAAGTCACACAGCCAATATATGCCAGAGGCAATCCCAACTTCTTGAATCTAAGGATGTGTCTAACTTGCAGGTCTTATCCAGGCCTCCAAACCCATTCATGTGGCCTGTATCTCTTAACCAGAAAATGAAGCACTTGTGCAGGTGTTGCAACATCACCGACCAGTTTAAACCCTTAACTAACATTACTCAGCTTTCTCAAGTAACTAACCCTGTGTCAACTCACAGATTAACAGAGTTTTTATTTATATTTTACAAAAGATATGCATATAGGAATTATAATCTTTATTTTAAAAATATTCTGTGGGGGTGGCTAGGTGGCTCAGTGGATAAAGCACCGGCCTTGGAGTCAGGAGTACCCGGGTTCAAATCCGGTCTCAGACACTTAATATTAACCTAGCTGTGTGGCCTTGGGCAAGCCACTTAACCCTGTTTGCCTTGCAAAAAAAAAAAACAACCTAAAAAAATTCTGTGACTCATCATAATTTCAATAAACAACTTTATTGTGTGCAACATTAGCTGCTATTTTTGTCTCTGGACTTTGAGAATAAATTTCAAGATTTTAGATAACACCAACTAAATTTCAATGTATTTACTACTTCTTTCTCAGCTGACATCAACATAGTTGCAATCAGATAAGCAACCTAAAGAAACATTTATTCAAGTGTCTTCATTGAACTTTTTTTTAAGGTAAGCTAGGTGGTGCAGTGGATAAAGTACTGGCCTTGGATTCAGGAGGAATAGAGATGGAATCTGATCTCAGACACTTGCCACTTAACCCTAATTGCCTCACATCCAAGGTCATCTCCAGTCACCCTGAGTCATATCTGGACACTGGACCCAGATGACTCTTGAGGAGAAAGTGAGACTGGTGGCTCAGAACAGCCCCCCTCACTCAAATCTAATTCATGTGATTGTCATGGCACCACCTCCCTGATGTCCTGGTCTTCTTCAAAAATGAAGAACAAACATTCTACTATTGGACTTTTGTATTTGCCTAAAGAAAAATGACTGGCATTTCCTGTACAGGCCATATTCATTACATCTCTTTTGAGGAATGTATATATATATATATATATATATATATATATATATATATATATATATATATATATATATATATACATATATATTTGCAAACAACTTTTTTCCTGTGAAGCATGTACAAAAGTATAAATAGAACAAAAATTTCAAACCATAATTTTGAAAATATTCTTCAAATTGCTACAACTTCTATCAAACTAGATAGAGTTGTACTGGGATCAAAAAAGCAGACTCAGTGTTCATATTAAAAAATGACATGTTGGAGGAGGTGGAGACAAGATGGCAGCATGAGGGCAGGAATTCCTGGAAACTCATTTCCCAAAAAATTCCAAAAACCATCAAATTATGACTCTAGCCAAAATTTAGAGGGACAGAACCCACAGAAAGACTGAGTGATATAATTATCCAGTCCAAGACAATGTAGAACATCCACAGGAAAAGTCTGTTTTTTTGGGACTGGGGGCTGGAAAGAACCTTAGTGCAACTGCACCACAATACAACCAGGCCAGAGCAAACTTGCTCCAGTCTTCAAGGAAGAGCCACAGGGCACCTGGGTCCCTGGGGGCTTCTGGGTCTGTGGCAGAGGGGATGGTTTCCAGATCTCTTGACCCAGAGATCACTGAGGACAGCTTGAAGGGGCAGTGGGAGAACTCTATGGCACCAGAGTGAGCACAGAGTGCTGGCCTCAAAGCAACCTGAAGGAGAACTAGTGGAGCACAGCCCACAGTCAGTAAGGGGGTGAGGAGAGACTACAGAGGTCTTTCTGCTCTCCTTGGTGCAGAACTCTGTTGTTTACCCACACTCAAATACAGGTTGCAGTCTGGGGCCCCATACCATCATAGCAAAGCACAGACTTTTCTCAAAGCTCCAGGAAAGAGGGGAGGGCCTATGGTCATTCACATACCAGAGCACAGGCAAGAGAGCAGTTAGGGTCTCTCATAAGACCTTAGAGTAATTAAGATCCCTGTGGGCTGCCCCCAAAACTCCCCAAAGTCTTGAAAGTGCAGTAAATCAGTCATAGTCTGGAGAAATTACTTTCATCCCATGGAGGATCAAAATACAACTCAGAAGATGACAAAATCAAAGTTTCTATATCCAAAGCCTCCAAGAAAAATAGGAAATGGTCTCTGGCAATAGAAGAGTTCAAAAAGACTTTGAAAAACAAGTAAGGGGGGGGTAGAAGAAAAATTGTGAAGAGAAATGAGAGTGATACAGGTAAATCATGAAAACCAAATCAACAATGAAAGAAATACAAAAAAATACTGAAGAAAATAGCATGTTAAAAACCAGTTTAGGCCAAATGGAAAATAAAACAATCCAAAAGGGAAATGAGGAGAAGAATGTCTTAAAAAAGGAGAACTAGCCAGCTAGAAAAGGAAATAAAAAAGCTCTCTGAAGAAAACAACTCCTTCAAGTGTAGAATGGAACTAAAGGAAGCTGATGACTTTGTGAGAAATCAAGAAACAATAAAACATATCAAAAGAATGAAAAAGTAGAAGAAAATGAGAAATATCTCATTGGAAAAACAAATGACCTAGAAAAACAGATCCAGGAGAGATAATTTTAAAATTATTGGGCCATCTGAAAGTCATGACCAGAAAAAAGAGCTTCGACTTCATTTTTCAAGAAATAATGCACGGGGCAGCTAGGTGGCATGGTGAATAGAGTACCAGCCCTGGAGCCAGGAGGATTTGAGTTCAAATCTGACCTCAGACACTTAATAATGGCCTAGCTATGATGTTGGGCAAGTCACTTAACCCCAATGCCTTAAATAAATATTTTTTTTTAAAAAAGAAGTAATGCAGCAAAATTGCTCTGAGATTCCAAAAGCAAAGGGTAAAAATAGAAATTGAGGGATTTCATTGATCACCTCCTGAAAGAGATCCCAAAAGAAAAACTCCAAGGAATTTTATAGCCAAATTCCAAAACTCCCAAGTCAAAGAGAAAATACTAAAAGATACCAGAAACAAACAATTCAACTACTGTAAATTTTCAGTCAGGATTACACAGAAATTGGCAGTATCTACATTAAGGGCTCATAGGGCTTGGAATATGGTATTCCAGAAGGCAAAAGAACTTACATCTGAAAATCAACTACCTAGCAATACTGAACATCATCTTCCAGGGGAAAAGATGAACTTTCAAACTTTCCTGTTGAAATGACCAGAGCTGAACAGAAAGCTTGATCCCAAGTAAAGGACTCAGGTGAAACATAGAGAGGGTGGATGAGAAGGACTAATTATGAGGAACTTAATAATGTTGAACTGTTTGTATTCCTGCATGGGAAGAAGATACTGATAACTCATACAAACCTTTTCATTTATAAGAGTAGTTAGAAGGAGCATATATAAGGCACAGGAAGGAATTAAATATAATGATATAATATAGTATAAAGATGGAGTCAATGGGTGATAAAAGAAAATACTGGAAGGAAGGGAAAGGAGAGAAAGAATGGGCTAAGGTAGTTCATATAAAAGAGTCAAGAAAAAGCATTTGCAATGGAATGGAATGGGGGAAGACGAGTGGGAATGAGTGAGCCTTCATTCTCATCAGAAATGGCTCAGAGAGGAAATAACATACATACTTAATGGGGTATAGAAATCTATCTTACCCTAGAGAAAAATGAGAAGAAAGGGATGGGATAAGGGGGATGGGGGAGAAGGGGGGGAGTAGGTGATAGAAGAAAGGGAGGATTGTGGGAAAGAGTAATCAGATCCAACACACTTCTGATAGGGACGGTGAAAGGAGAGAGGGAATAGAATAAATGAGAGTGGGGAAGAATAAAATGGAGGGAAATATAGCTAGTAATTACAGCTGAGGGAAAAGATATCAAAGCAACTTCTCTGGTGGACTTATGATAAAGAAGGTGACTCATCCAGAGACAGAGCCATTGGAATCTGAACACAAATTGAAGTACACATTTTTTTCTCTCTAAGAAAAAAACACAAAAACACCAAAAAACACCCCCAAAACACCAAAAGACACCAAAAATGGCATATTATTGTTTTTTGTTTAAAAAGTGTTTTATTATACTTCATTATTACATTTTATTATTATACTCATGGTAATATAGGTAACATTTTAGTCATAAATAAATATTAAATTCTAATTGCAACCCTTGAAAAGTTTTTGTTGGGTGATGCAATCAAGAAGAGCTAAAGATTGGACACCCATGCCCTAGAACAAGACTGGGGAACCTTATTTTTCTGCCAACAGCCATTTGGATATTTATAACATCATTCAAGGGACATACAAAATTATCAACTTAAAAATTAGCCTGCTATATTTGGTCAAACATTTGATTTACCCCTAAAAAGCTCCTAGATTTATTGAATTTCAATTTAGCCTGCAGTTATTGTGGGCAGATGATTTTGCAGATCTTATATTGCAAAGGACCAGACATTCCTCATCCCTGCCCTAGAAAATCAACTCTTATACCAAGAAATGAATCTGTAACTATGTGATTAAGCAACATTGGGAATGAGAAGGAAGAGATTGTAGAGAGAAGTTGCCTTTAACCTGTCATTTCCAATGGCTATCTTTGAGATTACCTAAACTAAAATGGTTCACAGGGTTTGAAATGGGGGTAAGACAGTGATGAGGTATTAAACAAACAATCTTTGATTCTTCTTTAGTTTAATGACAATATTATTTATTTAGATACAATTTTTCCTGTGACATGACAAATACAGACAATATTTGGACAAATCTATGAATTGAAGAGCAGGTGCTGATTTGCTCTGATAGATAGTTCCTCACTGGGAGTTTCCTAGACCCCTAATCCTCCCTTAATTTAAGATTTAAGGCAAGTTTTTAACTGATAGGTTACTACAACCAGGAAATACACTACTTTTAAATCATTATTGAAATTATAAAGGCAAACCACTGCAGTGTTTTTGCCAAGAAAACCCCTAAATGGGGGTCATGAAAACTCAAACATGATAGAAATAACTAATATTGGGGCAGCTAGATGGTGCAGTGAATAGAGCACTGGTCCTGGAGTTAGGAAGACCCGAGTTTAAATTTGACCTGAGACACATAATACCTACCTAGATGTGTGACCTCAGGCAAGTCACTTAACCCCATTGCCTTGCCAAAAGAAGAAGAAGAAGAAGAAGAAGAAGAAGAAGAAGAAGAAGAAGAAGAAGAAGAAGAAGAAGAAGGAGGAGAAGAAGAAGAAGAAGAAACTAATACTTCAGATTAAGTTTTCTTGGTTTAAAAAGACAAATCACTATTTGTTAGTTTATCAACAGATGTGTCTAGCTACAGGTTTACCTGAGTATTAAAAAATATTCCTTAAGTAACTCAAAAGAATATTTTGTTGGTCTTTCATGAGGAAAGCCCAATTGTAAACTTTAAAGTAGTGTAGAAATGCAAGATTTTCTTATATTGGCTATATTAGGAAGTCAAATTTGCACTTCACAAGTAGCTCTGGTGGTCAAAATAACTTAAGAGTCTTGCTTTTATGTCCAGGAGGACATAAAATAGATTTGGAGCTGGAGGCCATGTGGTCTAACTCCTGTATTTTACAGGAATGGAAACTAAGGTCCAGAGAAGTAAAATGACTTGCCCAGGGTGGTGAAGATCAGAGGTAGTATTTGAACCCAAGTCTCCTGACCTTAAATCCAGTACAGATTGCTCATCACTTTATAATAACTGGTGCTTTTTTTTAGTTTTTTTTTTTTGCAAGGCAAATGGGGTTAAGTGGTTGCCCAAGGCCACATAGCTAGGTAATTATTAAGTGTCTGAGGCCAGATTTGAACTCAGGTACTCCTGACTCCAGGGCTGGTGCTCTCTCCACTGCTCTACCTAGCCACCCCTTAACTGATGCTTTTTAAACCTTGATTTCTAAGTAACAGTTTTACAATTGTTGTAATTGAGATTGAATATGTTTCTGGTAGGGCTCATTCTGAACTCATTGAATTTTCTATTTTTGTAATGGCTTGTTGACATAATCTAGTGCTGACCTTCCTTTTCTGAATAATATTACTCTAAATTTGTAGTATTAGAAATGACATATTTTTTTTTATCCTATCCTGCTGCAGTACCCATCGGCAGTCAGTGAAACCTTTGATGAATATCAGCTATAGATGGTTTGGCATAGAGAGGTTGGGGCTGAAATATTGACTTTGCAACAACACCACTTCTGGGACTCTGGACAACATGGTACTTGTGTTTTCTCATCTATCAAATTAAAGAGTTAGCCTACCTGATCCCTGAGTACACCTTCTGTGCTGGTCGATTCTAACAATATTTGTTTACTTTGCCATTTTTTTCAGACAACATAATTCTACCCCTCATATCTCATTGTAGTCTTCTGAAGCAGCTTGCCACCAAAATAACAGTTTACTGTGAAAATGTCAGTATAATGTAAGAAAGAAGAACTTGGAGTCTAGGAAAATTGAAAGAGGAAAGAACAAAGAGGAAAGGAAAAACCAAAAAAAAAAACTATCTCTTGTACTGTACTCTGCTTATTGATAGTTCACTTAAGGTCTCAGTTACAGAAAATAGATCAAGAAGTTATTTTTTTAGAAGACTTTTATCCTTTGGAAACTTTATGGAAATACTTGGGGATATATGGAACGAGGATATACTAACAGTCATTGCTCTAAAACCTACTCACATTTCAAATTATTACATAGAACATTGAATTTATATTAGTTTCTTTGGATGCTTTTTTGAATTGTTTTCATAAATTTTAGGATATATTTATAATCAATGTCCTGTAATAGGATATTTATTTATAAAAAAAATTTGATAAACAAACTAGTAACCAAGGGAATAATAGGCCTCAATCTGAACAATAAAAACTTCTCTTACCCATGAAAGATTAAGTGCTTGGTGTCAGATAAATTATAAACAACTGGACTAAAAAAATACATCTGGTAGGAGGGGAAACTGACCAATTAGAGTAATTAGTTCTGTCTTTACAGAATATAAGTAAGTTTTATTTTATTATAACAAAGAGAAATTGGTAGTTTTTTTCTACTTCTCAAATGAACTTTAGAATTTCATTGCTAACAGCTCTGTTTAGGTTTAATTAAAAACAGTATCTTTTAGGCATATTCATTTTGTCTTGGCTGAGTGGCTTCATGCATGCTAGTAGTGGTTTATGGAAACTGAAAACTATCCTGATGACCTTAAATCCTGATTGGTTGAAAGGATTTTTTTCCTAAACACAAAGTAGAGCTTGGCTACATTTCCATTATTTTTCACTCACCAACAAAGTCCACCAATTCTTTATCATCATTACCCTGTATGCCACTCAAATCTCAATCACATTGACTCAGATCACTGCTTTTAGTTGTAAAATATAAGTAAGCTAACAAATATTCCTTTAATTATGAAATGGCTATTACAGTGATACAAAAAAATTTAGCCCCTTTTTTCTTTTCTTTCTTTTTTCTTTTTCTTTCTTTTCTTTTCTTTTTTCTTTTCCCCCTTTTTCCTTTTCTTTTGCTTTCTTTTCTTTTTCTTTTGTCTTGGGAAATTGGAAATGAGGGAGAAGGCAGATATAGCCACTAGGACTTTTTGTTTTTCTCCAGTCTGTCTTCGGTCAAGGATTCTATCTGTGTGTGGAGGGAAAGATGAAAGAAGCTTGTTTCAAGCCCTTTTTTTTTTTGGCTGTTGAATTTACAACATAATTTCATTCTATGTCATCCCTGGCCTTTTACTAAAGCAGTTTATCATGGGGTTAATTTTTAAATAATGCTTTTCTTGCTTCAGAGAAACCCAGGTGCCACACATAACCCCTAGACAAAGGGAACTTCAGATTACAAAGGTGATTACTTTATACTATTCTAAAACCTCTCTTTTCTGCTGATCTAGTGGAAAATAACAATGAGAAATTTGAGTGTGGAGTCTAATTTCGAGGAAAAATCATAACCGTAGTTTAGCCTGCCACTGTAGCCCTGGGAATTTCAGATTAGTTTAACTGAATATCAATGACAGTCTAAGTTGAATATAAATGACAATGTAAATTGAATATAATAATAATATAATAATAAAATAAATTGAATACAAATAAAAAACGTTTAAGTGAATATAAATGAAAGAGAACATTACAAAAAAATCCGAGAGCATTGTTTTCCTTTCCAGAAAGGCCACTGGATCAGAGATCTCGAGTCAGAGGACCCTTAAAAGTCAGCTTGTCCTGCCCTCTCCCTTAAAGAAATTAAAGAGCCGAGGAAGCCAAGTAATTTGTACAATGATAGACAGGTAGAAAGCTGTCAAGGATGAGAACTGAAGTTTAGTCCACGGACTGAAGAGTAAGAGCTCCTCTCGCCGTACCCCAAAGCTAGGCAAGCTGTACCACAGCAGTCATGGAGAAAAAGTGATGGATGTGGGAGAAAAGTTCCCAAGGAAACGCCCGCGGGGGCAGTCTCTGCGGAGCCGGATGAGACTGATCCACCTACGAGCCGGCTGGGGATTCACAAGCCATTTCCTCCGGTGAGAGGATAATTCGGTGTGGAAGAGAGCAGGCATGCTAAGGGGCTGGAACCCTAGCCCTACCTCTGGGCGAGGCAGGAAAACACCCAGCGCGGCACCGCCCCCCGACCCAAGAGCCCAAGGTGCTGCTCCTCGCTCCGGCTTCCGAAAGGCGGGGTCTGAGTGGCAGCCGCTGGGGTCTGCCCGGGAGAGGCCAGGAAGGGAGGCGCCGCGGCCCGAGCCAGCGCAGGCTGCCCCGCTGCCCAGGCGGCCGCCCGGGATGGCAGGCGGCGGGCAGGCGGCGGCGGCGGGCGGCTGCCCCCGGAGCCGGCTCTGAGCGGCGCTCGCCGCCCGCCGACAGCCTGCCATGGCACCCCGAAAGAACCCCGCCCCGGCCCGGGAGAGGTCCCAGCTCCCCGCTGCAGCAGGTGACGGTCCCCCCGAGCTCCGCCGCCCGCTTCGTGCGGACTTGGGGGGGGGCGGGGGTCGGGAAGGAGGGAGCGATGCTGGGGAGCCCCGACTTCCCCTCCCCTCCCAGGAGCTGGGCTGGGCGGGGGGCGGGGGGAGCGGAAACTTTCTGGGGTGCTGCTGCTGCTCCCCTCGCCCCAAGCCTGCCGACTTCCTCGGTGGCTTCTGGAAAGTCGTCTCCAGAGAGGCAGCGAGCCGGAGGGAGGGAAGGAGACCGGGCTGGCAGCGGCGGCGGCAGCGGTGCCGAAACTTGCAGTTTCTTGGGCTTTGTGTCGGCCAGTGCTCAGCACAGTCTGACACACCGCAGGCGTTTAATAAATGCTTACTGACTGTCTCAGGGGGTAGGGAGGAGTGTGTGCACGGCCAGCTTGGGAACGTTGCTGGCAGTGCCCTTTAGGCCCTCCTCCTGCCTGCCCACCTTTTGGATGGTTGTGGCAGACCCATGTTATCAGGGTAGCCGGAGACAGCAGTTATCAATGAAGCCCCTGAAACATCTTCAAGATTTATTGGCCTATTATAAGAAAAACTGAGAATATATTTGCTTAAGAAAACATTTGAACTGTTCCGGCCGGGTTTAAGCTGTGATGGGTAAGTAACCACTTTCCCGGCAACTCAAGGGAAGTTAGTTTCTCAATAAAGAGAGCATGTATCTCTTTTGAGAAGGTGGCGAATCCCAGACTGGGCCTTGTATCAGAGGTACTGTTATAATCAGAGGTACTGTACCATTCTTATCTAGCTATAATCAGAGAGGCAATGTGGAACAACGGTACCGGATCCTGGAGACAGAGGTGCTGGGTTGGAATCCCAACCTAAGATACTTAAAAGCCAGCGTGACCTTGAGTCCATCTTGAATCTTCATGGGGTTCACTTTCCTCAGTTGTAAAGTAAGGGGAGTTGGATTAGATGGCTTTTAAGATTCTGTAAATCTTTGATAATGATCTGGCAGCCTGAAGGAGGAAAGAGGAAGGTGCTTGAATTCTCAATAGACTATTCTCTGCCTCTGGAGAACTGGTTAAAGGAAAATGGTTTTAGAACTATTCTGTCTGCTCTATTTTGTGGCTGTCACTAAAAACCACCCTTTTTAAAGCCCTGGCACAAAATCTCCTCCCTTGAAGGAATAAAAAAAAAAACTGCTCGGTAACAAGACAGACTTTAATTTAAAACCACACCCCTGAATCAAAGTTTCCCTACAGAGAATAATGCTGTTGGCATTTGAAAACATAATCACAGAACTGGATGTGATCTCAAAGACTCCAGGCACGGGAATCCCTTCTATAGAATCAGGATAAGTGATCATTGGTCGTGTACATGGTTTTTGCTTGAAAACTTTTTAGTGAGAAGGGGAAACCATTATCTCCCAAGATAAACATTTCTACTTTTGGATAATTCTAATTGATAGGTAGTCTTTCCTAATATTGAGCTTAAATCTGAGTTCAGCTTTCACCTATTGCTCTGAGTTTTGGTCTCTGGAATCAAACAAAATGGGCAAAATCCCTCTTCTAAGTGGTTGTGCAATAACTTCATTCCTATTCTCCTCTATCTCCCCCTCTCCCCCTCTAATCTATTTCAATCCATCAAGCACTTTCTTTTCTGCAGATTAAATAGTCTTTTACCAATCTGTTCATATTCCTCCAAACAATTTCCAGTTGATTGTGTGTATATGTCTCCACATAGAAGACATAGTCTTCTAGAATCTGATCCAGACAGAGTACAGCTGGACTAAAACTGAATATTCTACCTCTTTCAGTTTAACCTAAGACCGCACTAGCTTTTTGGACTGCCTTGGCTTATTTTGTTAAACTTGTGGACTGCTAAAAACTTCCGATCTCTTTCATATGAACTGTTGCCTAGCTCTGAGTATAGGACCTAACAGGCATGTTTCCTTACCTATCTCTTCTACAGTAGTGCTAGATCCTAGGAACAAGAAAGTTAAAATTTCTGGAGGGAAGGAGGGAGAAAGGGGGGGGGGGGGAGGAGGAAGAGAGGAAGAGAAGGAGGAAAAGAGGAAGAGAAGGAAGTAAAATAAGAATTTTTAAGTGCTTACCATGAGCCAGACATTGTAACTGGAGAGAGAGAGAGAGAGAGGAAGCAGACAGAGATTGGAATTCTATTTATCCATAGCCCTGTCACAAATAACAAACCCTCTGAGGCATCTTTCCTCTGGTGAAATGCCTTATTTATAATCACTTAAAATTTGATCGATGTACTGAAGACTGTGGAGCACTGTCAGTGGACAGAGCTATACTTATTAACTGCAGTTTATAGTTACTGATGTCCTCCATTCATGATATCCTACAGGGTGGGAGGCTGAAAACAGCACTACCTTTCTCACATCTTTCTCAAAGTGTTATTGTGAGAATGAAGTGTGATAAATATTTGCAAAGTGCTTAGTACAATGCCTTGCACATAGTATGCACTATATGAATAAGCATTTCTTATTCATTTAGGAATGAAAAGATCTGAATTCTAGTTCCTACTGGGTTGGACTTGAATAAACTTTGGTCAACTGGATTTCTTTTTGCTTATCTGAAAAACAAATGGAAAAGACTAGATGTTCTCTAAGACTTCTCCCTGTTTTAACATTCTATATTTTTCTATATTTCTCATTACTTTAAAAAATTTGGGAACAAAGTAGTTTTGCCCATCCCTTATGTACCTTATGGCATCATAGAATTTGCCAAATATTTCCCTGTGGGCGTGTTTATTTGAATTTTTTATTATGTACTTTTTGCTTCTCCACCTTATTTTGGCAGAGAAAGGAAAGAGCAATAGAGAGGGTATGGATACAGCCAGAGAAAGCCATTTTGGAAAAGAGAAAAATTTCTAGTTAGACTTAACTAGTTCAATCAGCAGGGACTTTTTCCTTTCCCTACTTGGTCACAAGAATGCCAGCAAAAGTATTCTTTGTTTTTCACACAAACACTGTGTTGTTTGAAGTTGAAGTGAAAGAGTGGAAAGTTGATTCTAGAAACAGGTTATGGAAAACTTTTCCACACTGAGTCCTAAAACTTTGAGCCCTAAGGACCTGGAAGCAAACTTTCCTTGCTTTGCTGGTTGTGTTTGGCATTAATCTGTTTTAAAGTTGGATGTTAAATCTAACTTTTGTTATTGGAAAGACACTAAGGCTCAATTTTGTGATAATGCTAACCCTAGAATATACAAACAATAAAAATACTAACTATAAAAACCCTCTGGGTAAGAGAAAATTCTATTCTCTCCACCACCTCTGAAGAGAATCTTAGAGTCAACAAGTTAGAGTCCTAAAAGACTTTAGGAATAAAATCTAATTCCTGTGGTATGCAGATGAGGAAAGTGAGACAGAAAGGGGTTAAGTGACATTATTTTAGATCACACTTCTCCTTGATGTATTTTTATGAAATACCATGGATTTACTTATTTAAAAATATCCAGGATAACTTTAATGTCACTCAGTAAAAGCTGAGCAATTTTAAAATATTCTTGACCCATCATTAATAACATATGCTCATTGATATGTTTGAGCAATCTATTTCCATTGCCTCAAGTGACCTCACATGTGACTGGCTTCAGTGAACTTTTGCAAGTCATTTGACATTCTGTAGAAACTTTTACTTTTGCCTCAGTTCCCTTGGAGCAAAGGGCAATTAATTCATTAAACATATATTAAGGACCTACTGCATTCGAGACATAATAGAAACTAGGGATACAAAGACAACTACAGAATTGTTTCTGGCTTCAAGCAAACTGAGACAATAACATATCCTCAGATGAGTCAATAATATCTCACAGTTAAATAGTACTTTAGAGTTTAAAAAGTACTTTGTACGCATTGTTTTATTTGAGTCACATAGCAATCCTATAAAAATAGGTGCTGCTATTATTTCCATTTCATAAAATTTAGAAGCAACTTTCCTGGATTATACAGATATTAAGTGTATGAAGTAGGATTTGAACCCATATGTATCTATATATGTGTATATGTATGGGGGTGGGGCAGTTGGAAGAGAAAGAGAACTTTTGAAAGGATACTTTTAATTGAGGAAATCAGGAAAGACTATACAGGATATGACGCTAGCTGAGACCTGAAAACTAAGGATTCCAAGAGGAAGTGATGAGGAGGGCAAGCATTCCAGATATAGGAGAAAAATCCATGGATGAAGTGGGAAGTGGACTGTTATGGACAGGGAGAAAATACAATACTGTGTAAATTAACCAGAACAAAGTAAAATAATTAAATTTATTGATGTAAGCAATTGTCAACTTTTTACATCTTTAAAAGGAGTCTTTATGTAATATGTCCCCCTTTTGCTTCAGTTATTTGTTTTAAATGATTTGGAATTAAGTTGACAAAATTTTGTCACATTCTTTAATTATTCATTATGAAACACATTTATACATTAGATATTAAACATACCTTTGATGAACAGTTCATTTCCTGAATCTAACCCTCATTAAAAGTTTTTCATTAAAATAGTTAAGTTCCCAATATATTGCAGTGTGTTTATTATTATTACTTAGATAAATTTCTTAACCTTTTATGATATGTATCATGATACAAGGTCATCAAGCAAAATTCTAACACTATTTGGGCATTTCTTTGGGTCTGAAATAAATTCTTCTTTTGGTTATATCAATATTTTTATCAAAGGAGTGACCAGAAGATTTCCAAGTTCAAACTAGGTGATGCAGGAGATAGAATTCTGGACCTAGAACAAAGAAGTCCTTGTTCAAATCCAGCCTCAGATAACTGAATAGCTGTGTGACCCTGGGGAAGTTACTTAATCTCTCTCTGCCTCAATTTCCTCATATGTAAAATGAAGTTAATAAGAGTCCCTACCTCTTAAATAGGTGAAAAATAAATGAGATAGCATTTGTAAAGCATTTAACAAGTACTTGGCACATAGTAGGTGTTTTTCAATGCTTGTTTCCTTTTCTTTCCCAAAAGAAGTAAAAAAATGCTGAAATAATTATTTTCAGGTAGATATTTTATAATGTGATGAAGATACTCACCTTACAGCTTTATCTAAATTTTTGTCAATGATTTCAATATAGCCCTGTATTAAAAAGTGAGTTTTATCAGGAAAAATTACTTTTTTTCTAATATTTTTAATACTCAGGTCTTTGCATTGTTTTTCCACAACAACCATTTTTTTTCTTCATAGCATCAGCAGCTTTTTTTCTTCTAGTTTTCCTAATGGTCTTCAAACTTCAATCTTTGCCATATTGTAAGGGAATTAATAACAATTCTAAGTACCAATTTTCTCTAAAGGTCTTAACTTTTTTCTGATGATTAGTTGAACTGTTTTATTGCAAGAGTTTTTAGTTCTTGGTATTTTTGTTTGTCTTTAACCTTACTTTCTTTAACACTTCATATCACTGATACAGTTTCTTTGTAGGCACAAATGATTCTTGAAATGCTTGACTTCCCTAAACTAATAGACCCTTCAGTATCTTTGTCAATGAAGTGAGCTCTTAAAGAGCCACAGATTTGCATTTTTAAAGTAAAAACCACAGAATTAAAAAATACAGAAAAAGAAGTAATGAAACCCATGTATTATACAAAATCTCACATTCAGTTAGCAATGGTGAGAATTAACTCAATTAACTAGAGGTGGGAAACCATGTAAATATGGTTTTATTCAGTAAAGGTCAAACATTATGATAACATCAGTAGAGGCACACACCTATAACCAAGGCTGTCACAAAAGGAAACCATATGAAAATTATTGCTTTTCCCAAATAATTTGCAGTGAAAATTATAGTGACTTTCCACTGGGCTTCTTTAATGTTCTTTCCTTTAAAAATTACTGTGAGGACTTATAAAAACACTGAACTTAAAATCAATTTAAATCAATTTAACAAGCATTTTTTTAAACACCTGCCCTCTAGTCTACAGCCTACTTGAGAAAATAACATGTACACAGATAACTCTAGGGAGTAGGCTCATATGTAGTAAGAGTCTATTGTATCAAGGTTTATCCCTGTGTGACTTAAAGAGGAGCAGAATGAACATCTCTAGCCCCTTCTTCCATCACCCTTTTCCAAGGAAGACTTTACTTCCTTCTAGAAGAGGAAGCAGAAAGTTGAGATTTGGATACTATCTGTTCTGGATCATAATTATATCTATTTGCTCTCTTAAATATTATTATCTAGGGAATATAATCAGGTTTAATCTAATTTCTGATAACTTTGCCATTTGGGGGGAAAGAGGACCCCTAATTTTATATCTGAGATTTGATTCCTTTCCCCCCAAATTCCAATTCCACATTGAACATACAGAATGAATGAAATTCATTCATCTATAGAAACCATAGGAACATGTATCAGACAATACAGAGTAAATAAACTCCTTTTGGAAGGAGATGATTCAGCTCAACCAAGATAGAGTCCTAATTCTTACCCAAGGAAAATTTCCCCCAGGCTCTAGCAAAAGCAACATTGAGATAAAGATGTGATAGAGACAGCCTGCTACTCTCATCTCTTCCCAGAGTCTTTTCCTTCAGCAGTCTGAAATGGGGTTGCTTCTTCTCTCTTCCTTCTTAAAACTGAAAACCAGAAGTACTCAAAGATATTGGAAAATTAAAGTCCTAAACTTGAAGAATTCTGAAGCATACTGGTACTTGAAAATTCCCAAAGGGAACTGTCCTTGAAGAGTCTAGAAGAGGACTTCCTTAGATTGGACTCTGCTTCTCTCTTCATCTCTACCCTACTCCTCATTAAAGGCAGGATATTCATCTCCATCAATGAGGAAAGAGTCACATATCATTTGGCTCTGGGACTCTATTATAAATACATGCAAAATATATAAAAAAAATAAAGATTGGCAAAGTTATAGATTGGGTGCAACACACAAAAAAATCTTCTTTTAAAGAATTTGAATTCAATCTTGAGTAGAACAGGGCTTCTAAGCAGCAGAGGTAAGGAGAGCAAGGATTCTAGGTCCAAGAAACACACTAGTGCAAAGGCATAGATGTTAGAGATTGAATGTAGCATTCAGGGAATAACAGTTCAGTTTTAGTGCATGGTAGAAAATGCTGTGAAATCATGTTGAAAAGTTGGATTAAAACCAGACTACCAAGGATTTAAGTAACAGAGACCTTTATATTTTATTTAGACACAGTAGAGAAACTTTGAACATAGGTCAGACAAGGTCAAACCTATGGTTTTGGAATATCAATTTGGCAATTATCTAGAGGATGGTTTAAAGAGGAGAGAGATTAGAAGATCACTTAGGAGACTATGGCAACAGTTTAGTAAGGACATGATGAAAGACCTTAATGAATATGGTTTGGGTGTGAATGGAGAGAAAACAAATTCAAAAAGCTTTTGGAGGTAAAACAAACAATTTTTGACAAAATTTGACAAATGACCATTTAGGTAAAGGGAAAGTAAGAGGAAAGGTAGAAGATAACTTAAGTTTTTTGATCTAAGTTGTTGAAAAGATAATACATCCAATGGGAATAGTCAAGTTAAGAGGAGGTAGTGAATTTCAGAAGAGAGATCCTATCTATTTTGAACAGACTCAGTTTGAGATTACTGGGTAGCATCCAGATGGAGATGTCCTCCACAAAACTGGAAACAATGGCATAAAGATTAGGAAAAAATGAAGGTTGAATAGTAAACCTGGGAGTCATCTTTGTAACAAATAGAATTCTCCCCCCTCCCTCAGGAGAATATTTATAAAATAAAGATATTTGCAATGATTGATTGGCTTTGTGCTTGATCTCTTTGTCTTGCCTTTTCTGCTCTTTCCTTGCCACCACATCATTCCATGATACATATGTTTTAACTCTTTAAAAAGAAATAGGGGCTGCTAGGTGGCGCAGTGGATAGAGCACCAGACTCAGGAGTACCTGAGTTCAAATCCAGCTTCAGACACTTAATAATTACCTAGCTGTGTGGCCTTGGGCAAGTCACTTAACCCCATTGCCTTGCAAAAACCTATAAAAAATAGTGTATTTTCTCAATGTAGGAACTCTGCTTTCAAGCAACTAGAATTCAAAAATGGTTTCACAATGATGCTCAGAGAAATGTGCTCAGCAGTGCACCACTTAGGATATTGGTTGTCAGGCTTTTGTCCACTTATAAAGATTCTTTTTTTCCCCTGCATAAAACTAGATATTGATTTTCCTAGCTAGTTCACTGCATTTGCTTTGTCTTTTTTATCTCAGTTAAGTATATTTACTAGTTTGATGGAGCAGCAAAGAAAAGTAGAATGCTTTTTTCTTTTTTTTCATTTTTTATTTTTTTAAAGATTTTATTTATTTTGAGTTTTATAATTTCCCTCCAATCTTACTTCCCCCCCACAGAAAGCAATTTGTCAGTCTTTACATTATTTCCATGTTGTGCATTGATCCAAATTGAGTGTGATGAGAGAGAAATCATATCCTTAAGGAAGAAACATAAAGCATAAGAGACAACAAGATGTATAATAAGATATCAGTTTTTTTCTAAATTAAAGGTAATAGTCCTTGGTCTTTGTTCAAACTCCACAGTTGTTTCTCTGGATACAGATGGTATTTGCCATTGCAGACAGCCCCAAATTGTCTCTGATTGTTGCACTGATGGAATGAGCAAGTCCATCAAGGTTAATCATCACTCCCATTTTGTTGTTAGGGTGTACAGTGTTTTTCTGGTTCTGCTCATCTCACTCAGCATCAGTTCATGCAAATCCTTCCAGATTTCCCTGAATTCCCATCCCTCCTGGTTTCTAATAGAACAATACTGTTCCATGACATACATTTACCACAGTTTGCTAAGCCATTCCCCAATTGAAGGCCATTTACTTGATTTCTAATTCTTTGCCACCACAAACAGAGCTGTTATGTATATTTTTGTACAAGTGATGTTTTTACCCTTTTTCATCATCTCCTCAGGGTGTAGAACCAGTAATGGTATTGCTGGATCAAAGGATATGAACATAGAATGCTTTTTCTTTGACTGATCAGATATTGAATTTTAAACCACTTATGAAATTCAATACAACAAACAAATATTAAGCACCTATTGTATGAATAACTCTATGCTAAGTGCTAGGGAAGATCTAAAATTTTATGAAATAGTATCTTTGTCTATATGTAGCTTTACAGTCTGGTAAAATTTTAAATATTAAAGGTTTAATATAAAATAATATATGGTAAGGCATGAGAGAGGTTCAACTGCTTTTGTTAGGATCAAGGGAAAAAATATCAGTACTGTCTTGGAGCTGGGTAGTGGGTCAACTAAGTCATCAGAGAGGAAATAGTATTTGGAAAAAGCATCGAAAGATGGATAGAAATTCAGTGGATTAAAAGAATAGAAGAGGAAAATCCATAGAAGGGTGTAAATAGAGTGAATACTGAAGCCTGAAAGTAACAGTTAGATTAGGAGAGAATCTGTGTGTGTGTGCCCATGTACATGTGCACATGCGTGTGCACCCAAGCTCTAAAGAACAGAGATTTGTAGTCAAAAGACCTGAGTTCAAGAACTAACTCTACCTTACTACTTGTGTATAAATTTAAGCAAATCAGTTAATTTCTCTGGCCTCATTTTTCTCTTCTGGAAAATTCCAAGAAAAACAGGAAGTCTCTCTGATTCTAATTTATAAGAATTAAGCACAAGAGTTTGAATTTTGCTGTTTTAGTACTGTGTACCATTTTTGAGGTGAGGAGTGGAATGCTTTATACATAGAGATTTTTTACAAAGGAAAAAAAATGACATTGGCTGTCTCATGAAGTATGGATAGGATGTCAGAAAGAAAATGGGAAAACCCATGAGGTTCTTGGGTTATAAAAACTCTGATGGATTGTAAGAACTTATATTAGTATAGTCACAGTAGAAAAAGAAATGTATAGACAAAATAAAAAAGATGATTTTGTTGCCCAGAGTATTATACTAAGAGTTATGAGAGGGAATCCAAGAGAAATAAATTATATAGTCCTAGTTTTGGAGGAGCTCACCCAATTTCAAAGTTCTGTGTTGTATCACATCTTTTATTTTTTTAAATGACATTTTTCTAATTATATGTAGAGACAATTTTTAGAATTTACTTTCACAAAATTTGGAGTTCCAAATGTTTTTCCCTCTCCTCTTCCTAAAACAATCCACAATTTAATATAGGTTATATATACACAATCATATAAAACATATTTCCATATTAGTCATAGTTATAAAAGAAGAAATAGACCAAAAGAAAAAAATAAAGTGAAAATAATATGCTTCAATCTGCATTCAGAATCTATAGCTTCTTTCTTTGGATGTGAACAGTATATTTCATCATCATCCTTTGTAATTGTCTTGAATTATTCTATTGCTGAGTTAAGTCATTTATAGTTGATCAAATCATAATGTTGCTGTTAGTGTTTGCAACTCCTGTTTCTACTTACTTCATTCAACATCAATTCATACAAGTCTTTCCAGGTTTTTTGAAATCCACCTGCTCATCATTTCTTATTGTACAATAGTATTCCATTACATTCATATACCACAGCTTGTATAACACATCTTTTAAAATTTGACAGTTCTTTTTATATAGCTGTCATTATAGCCAATGACCCTCAGGAGTCTGTACCTCTGGGACAGAAGTATTGTGAAGAAAAAAAATTCATCAGCACCCCCCCCCAAAAAAAATCTTGCCTAACTTTAACTTCCAATTTATCTTTTCAGAGAAGCTACTTAACTAGAAAATACAATTGATTTAAGTTCTTTCTCTCCCTTAAGTTCACTAGTAATGTTCGCTGACAGAATGGAAATATCTGTGCAGTGGTTAATTATTAAAGATGGTCTTTTGGACATTTATCCAACTAACTGCTTATTTCATGGAAAAATTTAAATTCATCTGCATAACAGATCAAAAAAGCAACTTCCCATATGCTTTCAAATGTACTCTTTATTTTTCTATCAACATTTTATCCCTACCTTAGTTCCCTTTTCAACTTGACCATTTGATTAGTTGCTAAAATGGACAGGTCCAAATTAGGAGTAATAACATTGTGTTTACTTTCATTTCTAGGATTAGTCTGGGACTGCTATTATGAGATTCATCACTAAAGGATATAAATTCCATATACTTTGTCATTATATAAGATTGTAATCTCAGTTAACTAAGACCATTGACACATAATTCTTTCTTTATGCAAGAACATCTTTGAAACATTGCTTTTTTAAAGTTCCAATGGAAACCACTATTATTCTAAATTTTGAAGGTTGTATATTTCTCATTAATCCGCTCACAGTCTCATTCTCTGAGAGTGCTGATTCTGGATGTTTCCATGGAGAAGCATAGCTAGAAGCGAAGATTAAAGTCATGAATTTTAAAGTATTTCTTCTAACAAAGGGAATGTACTGTAAGAAGTCAGATGCTTTAATGAATGGTTGATTGGACAATAATTCAATTCAGCAAGCTTTTATTACATGCTTACTATGTGGCAGGCTCTGTTCTATATTCTGGGAATATAAAACCAATTAGAAATAGTTTCTGGCCCTGAAAAATTATAGTCCATTTAGCAACACATACAGAGAATAAATAAAGTATTTCTGGAGGAGGAATGATAGCAACTGGGTAGAGTAAGATAGACTGCCTGTGGGATATAACACTTAAGCTGAAGTTTGGAAGAAGCTAAGGAATCTATGAGGCATAGTAATGATAGAGTGCATTCCTGACATGGCCAATAGCCTGTGTAAAAGTGTAAAAACATAAAATATAATTCCATTGTGTTAAAAATAGCAAAAATGCCAGTTTGGTCAGATAGTATGCAGAAGAGAAAGTTAAAGAGAAAGAGAAAAAAGTTATATAGGATCAGATTTTGAAGGAGTTTAAAGGTGAACCAAAAAAAAGTTTGATTTTGATCATCAAGGCAAGAGGGTCTCATTGAAGTTCCTTAAACAGAAGAGTGACAGTTATACCTGTGGGTTAGGAATCTCAATTTAGCACTGGAAGGAAGGCAGAATTGGAAAGAAAAGAGATTAGGAGACGGTTACAATTATCTAGGTGAGAGATAAATGCCTAAACTGGGGAATGGGTAGAGAGAATATTAGGGAAGGGGACAGCTAGGCAGCAAAGTGGATAAGAATCAGGAAGAAACATCTCTAAGTTCGAATCTGGCCTCAGATACTTACTAATTATAAACCCTGGGCAAGTCCTTTCCCATTTGCCTCAGCTTCTTCATCTGGAAAATGAGTTAGAAAACAAAATGGCAAACTACTTCAATACCTTTGTCAAGAAAACCCCAAATGGGGTCATAAAGAATTTGACATAAATGAAACAACTGAAGAACAAGAGAGAATATAACATATATTGAAGAGATAGAATTAACAATACCTAGCACTTGATTGTATACAAGATGTGAGGGAGAAGGACGCTTCCTAGATGACTAATTTTGAACCTGGGTGAATTGAAGGATACTAGTGACTTGTAGAAGATTATAGAAGTTGGAAAGAGAGGAGGGTTTTTTTTGGGGGGGCGAAGATAATGAATTCTATTTTGAATGTATTGAGTTGAAGAAAATATATTGGAAAATTGAAAATAATTTGGGGATCATCTAGTCTAATACTCTCATTTTACACATGAGGAAACCAAGGCTCATGGAGGTAAAAGAACTTATCCAAGGGCACACAAGTGGCTGGTGATTCAACTTGAATCCATATATTCTGACTCTTTCTGGTGCTCTTTTTCTACAACAGCAAACTTATATTTATGCTTTTTTTATGATAAGTCCTGAGAAAGAAGCAGAAGTTAAAAAGTGAACTAACCTGTCTTCATGAAGCTTTTTGTCTAGTTGTTAGTCAATAAATATTTATTAAGCAACTACTTCATGCCAAGCACTGAGGGATACAAAGAAAGGTAAAAAAAGAGTCCCTGCTCTCAAGGACTTCATAGTAGATGCATGAGAGTCCAACACAAATAACTTGACCACACAATATTGCATTACTATATGCTTTTTTCTCCTTCTGTGGCACTAGACTGCAAAAATCAATTTCAAAAAAACTTGAGGAAGAAGAATGGAACTGGATACAGAATTTGTTAGGGACTCCTCTTTGGACTCAGGTGACTCCTATCATCAAGAGAAGCCTGTCAATTTTGCTTTGCCTACAAGTAAAAGGCCCAAAAGATGAGGGATAGGATCTCTGTTTCCTTTCATCCTCCCTTGGTGTGAATGGAAGAACAGAGTGCCACCATTTCTTCAGAACTGTTTCTTCAGTGTGATAGAAATGCTTAGGGAGGAAAACTGGCTGAGACAGAAGCGGAAGGGCCTGAAAGTCAGTACTTTATACTGAATTTAATCTGTTACCATCTAGAAGTAAAACTCTAGATGGCAGTGATATAAAGAGACAAGAACTAGGCTGTGTTTGACTTGGCTTTTTAAAAAGTGAGCTTCACTCCAAATTGAACTTTAAGTTGGCCACCCAATTTGAAACTGAAATCAGAGCAATATAAACACAAAACCGAGTGTGATGTTTTTGTGTCAGTATCCTGCCAACTCAAATGATACAAAATTTGTCTTATTGATTGCTTCATTACTTTATAAAACAAAAAAGGTGAAAAATCAATTTAAATGTGAGAGAATAATCAGCTCAACTCTATTCAAAGTATGTTGTTTTCATTTTGAAATGATTTAACAGATTCTATTTTTTCTTGGGTCAGTTATATGCTATGGCAGGAACAGAATTTGTGTTCTTGTGTTGTCCTATCTTGATCTTATTTTAACATCTCTACCATCTCTTATCCTGTGCTTACTTTTGTTTTCCTTTTATTTTCTGCTCTATGTTAGGCATTGTGGGATTTCAAGGTTGATAATCTGGAGACTTTACATTTTAAAAATTAATTTTTAAATGTTTTATTGATGACTTTTGTTTTTACTTCAAAGTCATTTCAGAATATGTGATCAAATTCACCTTTCCCCCCTCCCTACATTGAACTCCCTTATCACAAAGAAAAACAATTCAGTTAAAAACTCAGGATAGAGTGACTATATCTGACAGTGTATACAATGATTCTGCTCTAAATGTGCTCTAAGTGTGATGCTGCTATATTTTGTGTATTTGGGTCAAGATACTATAAATCTACTGGAAAGTACTTAGGAGATCTTTCCTGTAGTACAAGCTTTGAGTCATGGTTTTGGCTTCCCAGAATTTCATTGTTATTTTGCATTGGTTTAGAATTATGTCAAGCACATATATATGTTATCATTCCTTAAATAGTCTTCTGAATGATGTGAAATTTGGAAACTTGATGGGAAATTACTAAATTTTAGGGCCAAAGGAGATTTTAGGAATCATCTAATTCTAAAATATATTATTACAGATGAAGAAACTGAAGCCCAGGAGCAGCTAAATGGTACAGTATAGAGAGCTTTGATCCTAGAGTCAGGATCCTGACTTCAAAAAAAACAACCTTAGACACTTGACACTAACAGTGTAACCCTGGGCAAGTCACTTAACCCCAATTTCCTCACAAAAAAAAAGAAAGAGAAAAGAAAGAAAAGGAACTGAACTTCATAGAGAGATGACATTGAGCAAATCACTAGCCAGATCAATCAGGGACCAGAATCTAAATCTCCTGACTCCTAGCCCAGTGCCTGATATAGTAAGGGAGATAAAAGGAAATATGCATTTATAGAATATATGTGTCTCGGGCACTTTGCTAAGCATTTTTTATAACTATTATCTCATTAGAGCATCACAGAAACTGTGAAGATAGGTGTTAATATTATTCTTATTTTTACAGTTGAGGAAACTTGAGAAAACCAAGTTTAAATGACTGACTTAACAGTCCTGCATGGCTAATAAGTGTCTGAGACTGGATTTTAATTCAATTTTTTTCTAATTCTAGAACAGGAGTGGGGAATATTTTTTTAAAAATGTTCTTTTTTTCTGCCAAGGACCATTTGGATATTTATAACCTCATTTGAGGGTCATTCAAAATTATCAGTTTAAAAATTAATTTGTTATATTTAGTTAATTCTCTCCTAGATTTATTGAATTTTGAGTTCCTCCTGCAGTTAGCAGCACCAGACCATATAATTTCAAGTCTTATATAGACTGCTGTTCCCCACCCCCTGCCCCAGAGCTCTGTCCAAGGCTCCATCAGCTGCCTCTAATACTTTGGAGCAGACCAGTTGCTCATGAATCACTCCACTCTGTTTCCTTGCTTTGTATTTATGTGACTCTTATTACTAGAAAATAAACCACAGTAGTGTTCTAGTAGTTTACCCAGAACGAATTTTGAAATAATCTTTCATTTATTGAGAGACAGCATAGTATGGCATGGTTGGCTCCTTAGTGAAGAAGACCTAAATTCAAGTTAACCTTAGGCTTTGTGGTCCGTATGTGGCAGAGCTTTGGTACAGAGTTCTTTTTACCAATGAAATTATAGCTCTGCACAAACAAAAAACATAATAATATTAAAGGCAATACATATTTTTATGAATCATAGTTACTCCTAGAGCATGGAATGGTAGACGAAAATGTACTACTTGTTTTGTTGCTTTTGTTGTTTGCTTTTATTATTTTTTTCAGCAGTCAAATATTTTGACAAGGCCCAACCAAGATCGCATAGCTAGGTAATTATTAAGTATCTGAGGCTGGGTTTTGAACTCAGGTCCTGTTGACTCTAGAGTCATTATTCTATACACTGAGACACCTAGCTGCCCCTGTCTGTATCTTTCTTGTTTCAAACAGATGTAAAGAAATTAGAAATCACCAGCAATGAGCAGCCTGTCCTACCAACCATTCAGTAATCAGTTTTATGGTCTTCTCCACCCAAGTTTTAAGACCAATAATAAAGGAATAAGGCGGGGAATCATCAAGTTTCTTTTTTTAAAAAGATGATGGGGCTGCTAACGGCAACATGGGGGTGATGATCACCCTTGATGGATTTCCTCATTTCATCAGTGCAACAATCAGGGACAATTTTGGGCTCTCTGCAATGGAGAATATCATCTGTATCCAGTGAAAGAACTATGGAGTTTGAACAAAGACCAAAGAATATTACCTTTAACTTAAAAAAGTTATCTTATTATATAATTTTGCTATCTCTTATACTTTATTTTTCTTCCTTAAGGATATGATTTATCTCTCATAATATGCAACTTAGATCAATGTATACCATGGAAGCAATGTAAAGACTAATAGATTGCCTTCTGTGGTGGTGGGGAAGGGAAGCAAGAATAAGGGAAAAATTGTAAAACTCAAAATAAATAAAATCTTTCTTTAAAAAAAAGATGATGGGCTGATTTGAATATTTTTAGGACTATGTTTTCAAGGGTAATAGAAATATTGAATTTATAGGTAGTTTAAAACAAATCCTCTCACTGTTTGTCAGGGAGTAACTCCCTATTCTATTCACTAATTTGATTCTTGTAGTTTAGATAAAACATGCCTATTCTTGTAGTCAGTCTGTTAATACCTAAAGTGAGTTCATGATGGAACTTGCTGCTGAAAATCTTACTGGTCATTCTTTCCAAGATAAAAATATTTTAATTTCAGGGTATAATCACTAGGAGATTAGAATCTTCTGAACATTTTAATATTGTCACTAGGTGATAATATGGCTCGATTTAAGAGTACTCATTAAAACCAGTCTTAATAGTGAGAGAGCACATGATTATATATAACTAATGTTTATGTAGTACTGAGCATGTACTAAGTGTTTTATAATTATTATCTCATTTGATCTTCCCAACAGTTTTGGAAGGTAGGTGCTATTTTGTTATTCAGTCAGTTCAGTCATGGTTTGCCATTTCTTTCTCCAGTTCATTTTACAGATGAGGAAACACAGACAAATAAGGATAAGTAATTTGCCCAGAGTCACACAGCTAATGGTCAAGGCCAGATTTGAACTCAGAAAGATGAGCCTGCCTAATTCTAGACTTAGCACTCGATCCACAGCACCATCTAGCCACATGTGTTTTCAAAAACCTGGGCTATTAACTAATGGGGGAGACCAAGAGTCACAATGACATCTTTTCTACTTTCCTATGAAACTATAGTAAAATCTCAGAATTTTTATGGACCCCTTTTTCTTCATGTCTAAAAAGGTAAGAGTTGGACTAGACAACCTCCAAAGTTCCTTCTACCTCTAAATCTTTTGATCTTGTGGTTCTACTCTGACATAAAACCATAAAAGAAAAAAAATTTTATTATTATTTTCTGATTTTTCTATTTTAAGTCTTTGTGAAAATTTCTGTAATAAATTTAAAAATTCTATTCATTTTGTTTCATGAAGGTGAAAAAATTGCTAATTTGACCACACTTATACTGCTCTCTTTATCTTTACTTTTAGTTAGATAAAAAATATTCAGCATCTATGGTCCAAGTACTCTGTATTAAACATTGGGAATATAAGTACAAACAAGGAAGACGATTCCATGTCCTCAAGAAGCTATTACATTCTAATGAAATTAGATTAATTAAATTAATTAAAAATTAGATTAGAACTTAATTTATGGGGAATAGAAAAGAAGGGGAGGGAAAAACAGAGAGTACTAGAATAAGCCAAGCTGCCCAAGAGGAGTCAAAGTCTAGAAAATCAGGTTAGTGCTGAGTAAGTTCTCTTCTAATAATTTACACCTTTATAACCAAAAAAAAATTTTTTCCATCTTTTAGAAACTTAAATTCTGGGGTGGCTAGGTGGTGCAATGGATAAAGCACTGGCCCTGGAGTCGGAAGTACCTGGGTTCAAATCCAGTCTCAGACACTTGATAATTACCTAGCTGTGTGGCCTTGGGCAAGCCACTTAACCCCATTTGCCTTGCAAAAAAAAAACACCTCAAAAAAATAAAAAAAAAACCTTAAATTCCATCCTTTTAAGTTCAGCTGTTTGATACTTAAAATCTTATGTATAATATTTTGAAATACATATTCCTGAAATTTTTGTGCATTTTTAAAAGTTAAATGATTTGCTCCAACAAATCACCAAACCTTTCCCCAATTTAGTTTTATGATCTAAAAAGGTTTTATCTATTTTAAAGCTTTCCTTTTGGGGATGGGGGTATGGGATATAGTGGGGTATAGGGGGTGCATTTACCATGAGAAATCAATCACTCCTACATGTCTCTGGCTGAGGAACATTTCAGGATTTAGGATTGCATTGGGGTTGAGGTATTACACATTTAGGGGAATTTTACTCCAAATTGTAGGCCCCTTCCTCAATCATTAAAGAAAATGTGGTTAGAGAGCTTCTTGGGGAGTGTGGAAGCAGAGTTGCCCCCCCCCAGGGTAAACTGAGGGAATAGAAACCTGTGATGAGACCTCTTCAAAGAATAATGTTATTAAATGCATAAATGAAATCTATAAGGTCACAAAGATAACCAATTATATTAAAATAAAGCTCTATTTTTTTCCCTCATCTAAGATCAAAGACTTTCCTGAAACCTATCCATGGAATCTTTGGGGTAAATGGACTCCAGGTTAAGAACTACTTTTCTAGGGTTTTCAATATTTGAGAGGGTACCTTGGTATCCCTCAAACTTGACTTATGTGTAATCCCCTTAGTCTTGCTACTTGACTGACTTCTTGATCATTTACTTCCACCATTTAATTCTGTTGCTATGGTCATCATTAGATATATTCTGATGCTTGTTTGGAGCCAGTACTTGTGTCTCTATTTAACCCTGGATCACCTAAAATTTTGATTTTGCACAAACCACGGTGGCTTAAAATTCCTAATCCCATACCTTCATTGAAAGGATATTTACATTTTAAAAAGATTAGTCTTTGAATCAGGCAATTCCTTAGGATCATTATAAGCAATGAGCAATTTCTTTTTTTTTCTACAAAATAAAAAAAAAAACATTTATCAAGACAACAATACCACTTACTTGATATATCTTATTTTCTTTATATGGATTACATATAGAAATAAGATTTACCTAAAATGATACTTTCCAGCCATCTTTTCTACATAGCATCTGCCGTAAATTCGTGCTCACCCCCCCCCCCACACACACACACCCAGCAATACAACAGAGCAATTTCTCTAGTTCAGTTCTTCCATCTCTTCTGTCAAGTCTGGATCCAACTTGTTCTTCATCTAGTGCTTGTCCCAGATATATGTGCTGATATTATAATTCAGTGAATTAGCTATTCAAATGATTATCAACATCAAACAAAATCAGAGTCAATCATAGAATTGTAACTAGGATAGGATGAATACGACGTTTTTCTAGGGCTCTCAAATTTAAAAGACATTAAGAGCATCTGCATGCCTTCAGCCACTGAAACCATTGAGCTTAGAACCTAGTTAGTTAGGCTAATTAAAATAAGAAGCTTCTTTCTCCTATTCTGATGGGCTCCTTTAACTTATTCTATTCACCTTTCAAGTTGATTTAGGGCTTCTGTACTTGTCAGTGATTAGTTATCACTGTGGTTATTCTGTACACAGGGTTAGTTAGGTGCACAGTGGATAGAGGGCTGGACCTGGGGTCAGGAAGACTGATCTTCCTGAATTCAAATCTGGCCTCAGACAGGGACCCTGTGTGACCCTGGGCAAGTCACTCAACCCTGTTTGCCTCAGTTATTCATCTATAAAATGAACTGGAGAAGGAAATGGCAAACTACTCGTGTCTTTGCCAAGAAAACCTGAAATGTTACAAAGAGTTAGATACAACTGAAATGACTGAACAACAAATTCCATACCCAAAATAAAGGGGAAGGGTTTTTAGGCCATGGTTAGAAAACTGCAACTTAAGGGCCAGGTTCAACATGAAGAGTGATTGCATCTTGTTTCCACTATAATATTATTGTGTCAACTGCATTTGCTTCGAAGCTTTGAATATTTCCCCCCCAAACTCATTTACTCTAAGCTCCTCTCTCCCTCTCCCTGCCCACATAGGTACAGTTGAAGATTTAGGGGCATTGCTAAATGGATATATATCATATCAGAATGGTAAGAGCTAATAACACTTACTTCCAAGGCTCACTCTATTGTATTTTAATAGAAAAAGCTTACTGAACACCAACTGCAGTGTTGGAGGGATTAAACTTGATTCTAAAAGTGACCTTGGAGGGCAACAAGGTATAGTGGAAAAGACATGAGTTTTAGAATTGGAGAACTGGGTTTTATTGCCTTGTTCTTCTACATACTATCTGTGTAACACTGAACAAGTCACGTTCTCTTTCAGAATCTGTTTTTGCTATAAAATGAAAGGCTGGGCATAGATAAACATCTCCAGTCCTTGCCCATGTACCTAGACAAGGTCAATTGGACAGGTCTGATCATATTCCCAGATAACTGGATAAAATCTGACCCATCAACGAGCCCACTTTGATTAAGTTAGGGATAATTTCCTTTTCAGTTTAGGTCCATATTCCTTTTATGTTATTCTTCCTTTTGAGCATGTATTGCACATGTTAGCTTATCTAAGGGATATTATCTCCTAAACTCCCAATGTCTTCCATTAAAAAAAATTTAGCCTTCTATCACTTATATTCGAATACAAACCTCCCAACTCCTAGTCTTGGTTGTCATCAGTCCACAATAATCTTGACAGAAGATGAATCTTTTTTTAGACCTCTCAGGATGTGGCAAATAGCTTACCTACTGCGGCTACAGGGGCCCCTCTATACACCTTTTACTCCTTCCTCTTCCCATTCTCTCTAGTTCTGTCTTGTTTCACTGTGCAGCTAACTTTATGTTTTCTTTCTTCTGCTTCACCTTCCCTCCAATTACATTTCAACTTCTCATAGACCTTTAGGAGTCACATTAATCTAACCCATAATTTCTCCCAAGAGCAAACAAATCTAGAGTGGGGAGGAATATCTCTTCTCCTATTCCTTTTTCTCTCTCTCTCCCTTAACTGTTTGTAATAAAAACAATTGATTCATGTTTAGCAATAATTGTTATATTTGTTATATAAAATGTTATGACTTCATTAACAATATTTAAATTAGTGTGAATTTAACTTTTGTCATACCTCTATATTTTAAAAAATACATTAAAAACTCATGCAAATTAAATTGCTTCTTATTTCCTTGTAGCCTTTTACTTTCTTCTGGATTTATGGTCACAAATAGAAAAAAGATGCCCCACCCTAAGTAAAAAAATAAATAATAAAATTTGATTTTGTTAGATAGTTGAAGATGAAAGGATTGTACTAACAGAAATTGATACTTAGAATAAGAGTGGACTTAGGATAGAAGTTAGAATGAAAAAATACCTGTGGAGTATAAATTGTCTCTTAGAAGATTGTCAGAAATATTACATAGAGTATATTTGGAGATTTCGGAGGAAAAACAGGAAATATCACAAGAGAAGCAAGTGAAAGAAATGAAGCTAATTGAGCACTAGAATGTGCTTATAAGGATTTTTTATAGCTACAGCCTGAAGAATCACATGACTTCCTGCTTTAAGTGTCTTTTCGTTTTGTTTTCTTATTTTTTTGAAAGGGGGTATTTCCTGTTTAATGTTCAATTATCATTTCAGCTTTGGTAGAATTTAGAAAATGGAAAACATTTTCAGAAAAGACTTTTGGACAAGAATGACAGCATTTCTTTCTATTTTGGTTTAGAAGTTTTCAATATCACTTTTACTTTAAATCATAGAGGCTGTGTCTCCTAGTGGCTAGAGATCTATCATGAATGACCTGTGTTCAAGTCCCCCCCACTGACTTACAGTGTGACCCTAGACAGATCACTCAATTGAGAAATTAAAACAAGAGTTCTAAATCTGAATTCTATTGATTTGTTCATTTAATATTTTGAAGACTCTATTTCAATAAAAGTGATTTCCTTTGTAATCCTTACATCCTAAAGGGTTGTGGTATTATGTTCAGAGTTCTATCCTTGGAGTTCAAATCCTACCTTAGATTCTGACTAATATGTGTCCCTGGGCAAGTCCCTTAACCTTTTTTGAGCCTGAGTTTACTCTCAATGGTCTCTATGTCTCCTTCTACCTCCAAAATTTAGGCTCTTATAGAATTTCCATTGTTACTATCACTATTTGAATCTGGTGTACACTATTCTTAGCTACTTAATAGGCTTTCAATTTTAAAATAACAAATGCCTAGTTATTACTCTGTATGGGGAAATATGATTTTATTCATAATATAATGAGATCTCTAGTATCAGGACAGTATCATTGAATGCTTCCTGATAGCACTTTTCTGCTTCTGGGTAATCTGAAATGGACTGGAATTAGATAAGATAATGATTTTTCCCCAAATTCTTTTATTAATGTATCTCTTCTGGTAGCTGTAGTGAAATTGAGTAGAAAGTGTACTGCATAAGACTTGTATTCCCTGCAAAGGGGTCATCTTGTTCATTCTATCATTTTACAGATGAAGACTTGAGGTTCAGAGAAAAGAAGTGATTTGTCTAAGATATAATACCCCTTCATACACATCATTTTATTGAACCATTCCTTTTTGTTTTGAATTGGAATCATTAGAATTGGGATTATGATACCATTAACAACTGAGAATTATCTAAAGGAAGAGACAGATGAATTATCTCTATACTTAAAGTCTAAAGGTATTTCAGGCATACAGTATACAGCCAACCCAGACTTCTTCCAAATATCCTCTCACACTGCAAAGCCTAGTCACAACTCCCTTTCTACCTGGCAAGAGTGACTGCTTTCAGTCAGACAACAAAGTTGCTTCCAGAAAGAAACTTTGGCAGTCTCCTACAACTGGGGTGGGTGTAGTAATGGAGAGGAAAGTGGAGAACAGAATATTGAGAATAATTCTGTTTACAAATGCTTTGCAATTGAAAAAGGAAATACTAATTTGATCTTTACAATACCTACATGAAGATATATAATTATCAGTATTCCCATTTTACAAATAGGAAAACTGGGACTCAAAAGTTAAGTAATTTGATTAAAATTTTAAGATGAAAAAGTAGGAATTAGTAGGTTCTGGGATAAACATTCTGACTCCAAATTCATCTAGGATCATAGGATTTAGAACTGGAAAAGACCTTAGAGGTGATCAAGTGACCAAGAGACTAGATTCTAGTCCAATAATCTCATTTTATACATAAGGAAATTGGAGTTCAGAGAAATCAAATGACTTGCTTATTGTTAAGCAAAGAGTAAATGACAGAATTGGGATTCAAACTTAGGACTTCTAAATGCAATTCAGTACTCTTTCCATTATGTTACACTGACACTTTCTAATCATATACCATATTAAATTCCAACTCACCCACTAAGATTCAACATTTTTATCCATCACCTGAAGAAATAAAATCATGCTTATTAAATTCATAGATGATACAATGCTAGGAAAATTGAAATATTTGAATATTGAAATATTGAATTGACATCATCAGAATCTGATATCTCACAGGTTACCACAGTTAGTCAAATCATTGATTCATTTGTTTTCCAGTGAAATTTATACTTTGATACATCTCTGAATCTGTGCTCTTATTATGTGGATGTCCATCTCCACCCCTGCTATGAAGATCTCTCAACCGTGCTTTTTCTTGTCTTTGTAACTTTTGTGCTTACCCTTCCATGAATCTTCACAAAGAGTCCACCCAACATTTGCACATTTCTTGATTATATTATATTTATTTATTTATCTGAATGCTTTATATTCTACTAGGCTGTGAGCTGTAGAAGGACAGGAATCTTCTTTATTTAAATTCCTCCAGGAACTAACACAGTGGTCTGCTTGCATAAGGTATTAATCAGTATTTATTGAAGGAGAAATGTTAATAAAACAAGAGGAGCAGAAGCAATATGAACAGTACTTAATTTTGCTTTTTAACAAATCATTTGTGCATCTTCAGATGTTTTTAATGGAAATATTCCAAAAAGCACAGCAATCTGTTTTGTAAGGAAAAAAGAAAAAAACTATCTATCTTCTTCTGAAGAAAAGGGTGTATGTTATAATGCTCAAGGCAAGGAATGGAATAGGTATGGTAAATATGATAGAACGTATGCTATATGATCTATGGCAGAGAACTATGGATTCCATTTAAATTCTTTTGAGCTTTTAGAGAAATCATATTAACTTTAAAAAGGAATTATTGCTTCCTGGGGGGTATAGGAATCTATTGACTGAAATAACACTCAGGTTAATGATATTAGTAATTAAGAAATAGTTCATTGTTTTAAAAGTCAAGTGAATGTTTATTTACTTTAAATAGAATATAAAAGATAGTTTAAGTTTAAGAAAAATAATCCTTTTTTTAAAAGGTCAAAGCATCACATCTTAAGACAAATGTCATGCCAAAATAGGTTGACAACTTTCTTTATAAGGTTATCATGTCATTAAAGAGGATTTGTAATATTGAAAACCTAAGTATAGATAACGTAGTCTTTTTCTTTGTATCTTTATAAATTACAGAAGATAATAAATTAAATAGCACTATAGAGGAAATTGCCACCTGAATCCCAGCTCTAGAGTTTAAATTTTAAAAGTGTAATAAAGTATGCATTTTTTATTAATGAAATGTAATAGCTTTTTAAAAAAATAAGGATAAATACAATGATGGTGAAGAGTTTTTGTGAGTAGAAGTATTTGTGAAAGACACTCACAAGTATATATATATAGCCAAGCAGTTTGTTTTTCTAGGCAAGAATTTGGTGAATTGACTTTAACAACTACCACTTTGGTTCCATCTTATTTGCAACCTTTAGTAGCCAAATGCCTACTAAGTATTTCACTATTAATTTTAAAATCTAATTTTAAATTAATTGTGGTCAAGGTTTTAAATAATGAAGGGTTATGCATGGGAGTAGCATCCCACAATGCAAGGAGTACCAAATTAGGATTAAAGATATCTAAGTTTTCACTTAGTCTTTGCTTAGATAGAAATGTCAAACAGCATAACCAACACTGCGGAGGGTAGCTGAAACCAGATTAAAATGTAATGGGGTGGGGGGGGCAGCCAAGTGGCACAGTGCTTTGAGTGAGGAGGATCTGATTTCAAATCTAGTCTTAGACACTTAATAATTTACTAACTGTGATCTTGGGCAAGGCACAATCCCATTGCCTTGCAAAAACCAAAACCAAACCAAAACAAGACTGTAATTGGAAAATATTTAACAAAATAAAAATACAATAAAACATACATTACATTATATTTTAATATATAAGTCAATATGTGGTCTACAAGGATCCTTATGTTAAATTGTCATGAGTAAAATTCAACAAAGGTAGACTGAGGCAAGATAACACTTTATTAACAGGGCATGAACTTGATAATAAAAGAATCAATGAATTGCCTCAATTTAAACCAAAGACTCTGAGAGGAAGATTCAGTTCTATTTTATACAATTAGAACAAATAACAGAGCAGAGTAGGTAGGGAAATAATACAATTGAATATATGCTTAGTGATAGCAAGGAGTTGAGGACAACATGATTGGACATATAGCTGAAGCATGGAGAACAATATGATTAATCGAAATTGGGAACAAGGTTTTAGTAACAACCCCTTCCTTCCCTACTGTGACTAAGAAAATTTCATTGTTTAAATCCACCTGCAGTATTAAAGGTAGAGCGGACCAGACTTCTTTGGACAGAGAACAGGACACCAATTGTTTGTCTAACCCTAATAAATAAAGGGAACATTAATTCAGGCTAGGTTGTAGCTTTACACACTCAAAACTGATCAATGAACTATAAATGGACCTTGATTCTAATGGGATATAATTCTTTGAACTGAGTCATTGGACTATAGTTCAGAAACTTCTCAAGTTTACCTTTCACTTTTCTCCAGTGTTTATGCTTTTATTTCTATCACAGTCCAGATTACAGAAGATAGTTCAAGGGGCAACTAGGTGGTGCAGTGGATAGAGCACCAACCCTGGAATTAGGAGGAAATGAGTTCAAACCGTTCATAGATACATAATTATCTAGCCATGTGACCTTGGACAAGTCACTTAACCCTATTGCCTTAAATAAATAAAATTAAAAAAAAAAGAAGATAGCTCAGGGACTATAAAGAGCACTCCATTTTTAAGAATCTCTACAACATACCTGATGAGGATATCATGAGAAACCTACATGAAAATATCAAAGGGGACATTGTGAAGTGGTGAAACTAAAATTTTGAAATCATAGAATAACAGAGCTCCCTTTATGTATCATTTACCTCCCCCCATTTTCCCTTTCATATGGAGGAGACCCAGAGATGTCAAGGGACTTGCCTATTGTCACATGAACAAGGTAGTGATTGAACAGAGACTAGAACTCATGTTTACTACACCAGTCTCTACATTTCTCTGAAATGGATAAATTGTTCCTAAAGCAGTCTCCTGATCTACCAGTCTATTAACCCTATTTTTAAAAAAGAAAGAAAGATAACATTTTGGTGTGTCTATGTTCCTTCCTCATACCTAATAATCACCTATTTTCCTTTCTAGATAATCAGATATCACCTGTTAATAACATGCTTTCATATTTTTGGAGGGATTGATGTCATACTCATTGATAGACTTAAGAAATTAATTAAATTATAAATAGAATTAATTTTAGGATATCAAAATTCCTTTCTCAAACTGTATTCAATGATTTTAGATATATGTTCTACTAGTTTTGAGTTATGTGATGATTTCCTTTTTTCTACTCTTATGAATTGTTCAAAGGGAGAAAGTTGAGGTTACATTGAGAAAAATAATTTTTATGTAAGGATGCATTCACAACAGCAAAAGGGAAAGAGTTATGAGTCTTGACATGTGAATTGCACATATTAATATTTCCCTCAACCAAATCTTTGGTAACAACTTGTCAGAAGCTCAAAGATTAATCTTATCTAATCTTTTGAGAGTTAATTCTTATTTTGTTTAGTCAAAGTAGATGATCTAGAAGTAAAAGGTTTGGACTTCAGCATTGTATTTGTATTGTAGGTATTTTTCAAGTATGATGTGTTTTAAAATGTTCTTGCTTTAATCTAAGGCTTGGTGTTTCATTGAATAGATACTTAATATTTCTCAGTTGGTTTCATAAGGCACTTTAATATAATATATATTTGTGAATGTGTATATCTGAATAATGACTGAACAAAACAATTTTCTTTATATGGTACTACAATAGGCCATCTTAATTATTTTAATTTTCTATGGTCAGAAGATATTTGCAAGATTTTGAGACCAATTAATGAAAGCCAAGAAGGTTGCAAAAATGTATATTATAAAAATCTTAGTTGTACTATTTATTATAACTTTACATTTAATTTCATTGTATACTTTATGTCATTTTATTATTTCAATATTTTAAATAAATTGAGATGGTCTTATGCTCTTAGAAAATTCATATTAGAAATGCATAGAATTTAGAAAAATAAATGCTAAATGAGTTATTTTACAGGATCTTAAGAGACTAATAATTAGCATTAATGTAATCTTAAGCAATGTTCTTTACATATGTTATCTTATGTGATCCTCAAAACAATCCTGGAACACCAACTGATAGAGGACATCTGCTCTCATATTTTTCAATAGACCTTTACATATGAAAGACTCTTTTTATTATGATTATGATGAATCTGTTATTAATAAAATATTTTTCACATCAGATAAGCAAGTGAAATCTCATAGATGTGAATTTGTGAAATTGTGTGATGTTTTTCACTGTGAAGTTTTTTAAAAACATATTTTGTTCAAATGTATACAATCATCAGGAATGGAAGCATTTAGAGCTGAACAGATAATACAAAAATCATTAAGAAATGCCAATTTTTTTCTTTAATTTTAAAAGTTTTACTGTTCTCCTCAACATATGTGAATAGTCAAAAGAGCAAATGAAACCTCACTTCATACTAATTGGTAGGACCAACCTGAATTATAGAGTTAGAGGAAATGTAGTTTTATTATCTTTAGTTATACATAGTAATTGTAACTTATTTACAAAATTATAACTTACTAAATACTGTGAAGAAATAGATATAAAAGGATGTTCTGTAATTAGGTGATTAACTATTTTAAGTAAATGAACTCTTTTAAGTATTTGAAAGGGTGAGGAATTCTCTTAGCAAGTTTAAAAACCTCCCAGAAATCTTATTTCTATTCTGTTTGCTTAGCAGGCCCTCTCTTGGTCATTAGTCCAAAAGTAAACCAGCCTAAACACACTCTACATACCTGGAATTTAAATTAATATGAATTTTTCTGTGATTGTATCACTTGCTTGTCACTGAATCAGATGGAATAGAGGAAATTATTACATAACTAACTGGAAGAAGAGAGCTGATGCCTATTCCAAAGGTTTCTTCCTCATTTTAACTTTAGCTACTTCCATGACACTGTTACTTAACACGTGATACATTAGACCTTCCAGAATAATATAATCTGAACTATAAAATAGTATGCAAAATGTTACTTTATATGTTAACCTCAGCATGTTTAAAATTAGTCAGCAGATGCCAGCTTTGATTAAACCGTAACGTTTTTAAAGGCAGGAAAAGAGGATTTATGGGTATTATTTTATTAAAAAAAGAAATTATATTACTATTTGATTATATTTTAAAAGTTATGAATTTGGTAAAAAATCAAATTCACAGACATGTACATAATCCAACCAAATTGACCTTAAATCCCCCAGTCATGGGTCAATAGGCATCAAAGTTCCTGTTTAATATGTTATCAGGGAGAGCATGTGATAGGCAGTTTGTTTGACATTTCTGATGATAGTACCTCCAGTGCCTGAACCCACCCCAAACAGTTTTGAAACTTGTAATCTTGCTGACCTTAAGAATGGTAAAGCAAGGCATGTGCTCCTTAGACTGAGCTGAATGGATAAGTGAAAAGGGAAGGCACTTAAGAAATAAGATGGGGGGGGGGGGGCAGGGAGGAAGCCCCTACTCTTTCTCAGCATGGAACTGCACAGTTGTATTTTATCTGCTTTTAAAAAAATGTATAAAACACTATAAATGCAAGCTGTTATTAGTGTGGTTGTTATTATTCAAGGCTATTTACCCCCTAAAGCATAACTGCTCATCCCACTGGGAAAAAGTAAAGAAAATAATGTCATTGTGTGTGTGTGTATAATGTATTTTTATAAATATGTACATATATATGTTATATTTTATGTACATATATATGTTACATATTTTACACTTTTACAATAGACAAATGGAGATGGAACTCTTTTACAAAAATACCAAACTAGGGTATGTGATCCTGAGCAGTTCAGATGAGGATATATACAAAAGGGTAGGTAGAATTCCTATGGTGTAAGGGTCTACACTAAATGGACTCATTAAGTCATAATAAGTGGTTCTGTCTGCATGTTCCCCTTCTATTTCTGGGAAAAGGAATCACATCTAACCAGATGTATCCATTGTTGTTGTTTGTATTATTATTGTTGTTGTCATCATTGTTGTTAAGTTATATATTGACCTATATATGTATATATATATATATTTATATATTTATATATAAATTTATATATATATATATATATATAATGCATATATCCATCATTATTGTTCTTCTTTCTGATTTGGGCTAACTATGGGGAAACTCGCCACATGTTAGTTGTTGATGTTTTCATACTTATTTTAAAGGTGCCCATAAAGTGACTTATATTAGTTCAAACATACAAGGAAATTATTGTAGATAACAAAGTAGCAGGGAAAATGCTTCTTTTGTCATTTAGACTTGGATATTTGCTGAATGAAGATGCTAATACATGTGAGACTATAAAAACCTGTACATTTAGATACATTGTTATGTATTTAAAATTTTTAGTGTTTTTAGTGTTGTTCCACTGTTTCAGTCTTGTCTAATTCACTGTGATTCCATTTGTTTTTTCTTGACAAAGATACTGGAATAGTTTACTATTTTACAGATGAGGAATTGAGGTAAACAGAGTTAAGTGACTTGCCCAAATTCACACAGTTAGTAAGTATCTGAGTCCTGTTTTCAACTCAGAAAGATGAATCTTCATGACTTCAGGTCCAGCACTCTATTCACTCTGCCACCAGTAACTATATTACTATATAAGAGAAATTAATAAAATTTATGACCTTTTTAAAAATGAAAAATATAAGGACAAATCATATTTCTATATATCTATCCATCCATCCATCCATCCATTCATCCATCAATCCATCCATCTTTTATTGTTTAATTGTAGGAAACCATAAAGTTCAACCCTGGACAGCAGTTACAAACCAAGCCTTAGATGTTGCATGGAGAACAGTAAAAGGACCAGTGATATTGAGCATATCATTTCTTGCTGCCACTCTCTGCTACTTCAGAAGCCTATATTTATATTTAGTACATCGGTTAAAATGGTATGTTCTTTTGTCATTTTCTCTATTTTTTAAATGCCTCTTTTTGAAGCAGATAAGTTTTATAAATACTTTAATAAATCACTATGTTTTTAACATTTCAGGTGGAGTGAATACCTGCAAAGAAAATTCAAAAGTAAATATTCTTTTTATAGTCTCTATTGTCCTTGTCATGAAAGGGAGTGGAGGGGGAAGTTGAATGGGGGGAAGAGGAAATTAACAGCTTATTATGTTCAATTTGGTCTAGAAAACCTCAGTGTGGAGGCAGAAGTTGATCTTCTTGGTTATTGTGCAAGAGAATGGAAAGGAGAAACAAGCAGAGCCAAGCTGATGAGGAAGGTATCGCTATTTTTAAAAGCAGGGAAGAAACAGATTCCATCCAACTTTATTTAATGTCAAGCCCAATTAGTTCCAAAGTAACTGCTGTTGTGTTCATTAAAACTCCTTGAGTCTTATATTGTCAATCCAAAATGAACATACTCTACTGCAGACACTACTTAGTGTGGCTGCTGTTAAGAAGAACCCATTTAAATTAGGTTCCATAATTCAGGAGATTTCAGTTTTAATTAAACAGTTTAATTTAATTTAAATTCATTTTTAATTCAACAAACATTTATTAGGTATCTACTAGGTTCTGAGGACACAGTCGCAATTGTCTAGGAGATAACATTGGGATGGGGAGTGAAGGTGGGGATGGGGGGCAAGTGTAATACACATATAATTAGAGAAGAATACACCAAATAATTTCAAAAGGGAGAAAGAGCTAGAAGTGATCAGGAAAGGCCTCACTTAGGTAGGAGAATCTAAGCTATACTTGGAAGAAAGCTAGGGATCCTATAAGTTGGAGATGAGGAAGAACTACACCCCAAGCTTAACAACCAGCTGAGCAAGGATGGGAAATCAGGAAACAGAGTATTGTGAGACTGGGAGAGATTAATATTAACTATTTGCTCAGTAAATATTACAACTATCTTCCTTACTCCAGCAGACTATAAGGTTGTTGCAGAGAGATTTTATCATTTATATCTTTTCATCATCTTCTAGTACATACACCTAATTGGTGTAGAACAAATGCTATTTGTATTGAATCTAATTAAATTCCTGACCCCTTGAACTGGGCCCCTTTCAGTTTTTTGTAGACGCTAGAAAATCTGAATGTCATCCTTAACACAAGGTCATTCAAAGACATTTAGCTGTTGGGTTTTTGTAAATCAAGCAAACTTAAACTAATTTATCAAATTAGGCTGAGAAAAATAGCTTTTTGTCTTCACCCTTTTGGAAAGCAATTTGATCTATTTGGAATATTTGATATCCATAGGTCTTTGGTAAGGGAGATTGAGGTAATGGCGATAATGTTCAAAGTGGTTACAGTGGTGGCATATCACAAAACAGATTTTTCAATAGATATTAGAAAATGAAGCCCTTGGGTGTTTTGGCTAAAATCTGTTCTGCTGACCAGCTAAATCATTGAAAATATGTTTTGCTTTCAAAATTGGCATCATCACCCAAAAAAATCATCAGTCTTCAACTAGACAAAGCAGTTCAGTGTAGCATTGACATCTGAAGGGTGTTTTCACTTAATGATGAATCTGGCAATCATGCTAAACATTTTAGTAAGATTAGCTAGTACTATTAACAGCGCAGTAACACATGGAGTATATATCTTATTTTTTTAAAAATTTCCATTTGTCTTTGGACCTCTATGGTTAAATTTGATTTTATTTTCTTTCTTAAAACTCTTCTTACTCAAAATTACAAAAATATTTTTTCCCCTTTGCTCTAATAGGCTTATGAGGAACTCTTTAGGCGTCATCATGTTAAATGTATTCGGCAAGTCAAAGGAGATAACTATGATGCATTAAGATCAGTTCTATTTCAGATACTCAGCCAGGGTCTCTCTCTTCCATCCTGGATGAAAGAAAAAGACATTGTAAAGGTATGACACCATGTTTTAAGTGAGGAAAATACTTCAAATATATAATCCTTTATTAAGTGAAATTCTATAGCATAAACATCTTAATTTCAACTACCCATATTTTAGAAAAAAATGACCAAAGTCTGAAAGGAGCCCTGACAAATGCCACTTAATCCATCCACTGGACTTTTAATGTAAAACTATCAAACTATTCCAGAAAAATTTTGTTTAGACTTTTCCTTAAACTTCATAAGGTAACTAAATCCCTTTAATATATGATTTTATACATGTATATGTATGTATTCTATTTCTCACAACCCAGTGAAAAATGTTTCTTAAGGCATGATCTGAATTCTTTTTAGTGAGAATTAATTTTGAAAGGTATTTCTTTGTTCTAGTAACCATTTATTTTGCTGAACTAAAACTAAGGTATTTAAGGACAGAGAGGATGTGAGGAGAGTCATGGTGTACTATAAACTATAAACATAGTATCTTTAAAGTTGCCCATTATTCATTTAAAATTATTTTATGTTTTAAAATTGCTTAGTTAAGATTAATCATTCCTGAAAACACATGCCTTTTGTTAAAAATATTGTAATAAAAGAGATTAGATCTGTTGACCATATTTTTTTGTTTATAACATTTGAACTGTCAGAACTTGTAAAATTTTTAAATAAGAATGTGCCTTGTACAGAACTATAAAAAAATGTTCTAATAATGTTCTACTTGCATCTTTGGGTGATAGCCAGTTATTTAAATTGGCTAACTGTGAAGGAATATAGTCATATCTGTTTTGTATCTTATTTATGACAAAATACTAATAATTTCATAGCATTTATACCTTTTTTTCCTCAAGCTTCCTGAAAAGCTACTCTTTTCACAAGGTTGTAATTGGATTCAACAATACAGCTTTGGCCCTGAGAAATATACAGGCCCAAATGTGTTTGGGAAATTACGTAAATGTGTTGAATTATTAAAGAGTCAGGTAAGTACTTGGAAAAGACTAAAAAGTGTAAAATACATTCAGAAGTAGTAATCAGTCTCCCTTCTGTCATCACTTTCATTGTCTTTGGTTCCTAGTCTCAGGCATATTAGTTAGTGTTGCCTTTAAAGGACTAGCAAAGAAAGTATTTCCTCCTTCCATAGTTATCTTCTAGGTTCCCATTTCTTCCTCCTAAAAATGTTGAACCGATCTCTTCCTTCCTGAGTAGTAACAAGAGAATAGCCTTCTGCTATGGCTTCTATATTTCCTTCCTTCCTTTCAGATAGCTGGGAGAGAGCAGCCCAGAGGGTCAGGGATTTTTCCCTTCTGGGAGGTCTTGAGAGTATGATGTAGCTGATCCTTCTTTGGTCCTAGTTCTGCTCCAATATATAGGTAAAAAAAATCTATCTTACAGCCTCTTTTCTGTGTTTATTGTGTATCTGTCTGTCTCTGAGCATTTCTGTCTCTTTCTCTATCACTATCTGTCCATTTAATCAAATAAAGTTCTTCATTTATGGTGCTCCTCTTTTACTCCCTGCCCTTGTCTCTCATCTCTCATCTCTCTCTCTCTGTCTCCCTACTCCATCTCCCTATTCTTCCCTCTTTATTTCTTCCTCTCTCCCTTAGCTTCAGACAGTTTGAAAATAAATGTTTGTTTACTCTATCATGACCTTTCTTTGAGTTATCATATTTCTCATAATTTTAGTATTATTATCAAGGATTTCTTTTTTATTAAATGAAAGTTATTTTGGTATATTTCTTTATTATTTAATAGCAAATCTCTAATTGTAAAAATGTTTGATATTAGATTTGTATTTTCTGTACTGATTTGATTGTTTCCCTCTATGATAAGTGTTCTGAGCTTCTCATGCTAGGAGAGTACAGGTTAGGAAGAATTTCAGGTTGTTTGACCTTAGGAGTCTTCATCTCTCTTTTATGTTCTAATAGGCTAATCTTGGGCTACCTGCTAGTAGTTTAGGTCCAAAATTGTAATGAAATGTGACATGTATAATCTATCTAACATTAACAAAAAGAGATTTATTTAGTCATAGCAGGGGAATGATGCTCAGGGCTAGGAAGAGATGTTCATCCAGGATAAAGCATAGGTACAATTTTCACAAAGTTCCAGACTTGTTCTAGGCTGCTGGACTGTGGTCTGAAGCCTCAGAAAGGGACACTAGCTCCTTGTATCTTGGCTGTTTCATATCCAGGTAAATAGCAAGGCACAGCCCTACACCTTTGTGCTCTGAGCCAACCAACTCTCTAAGACAGTTTCAATAGCTTTTAAGGAAAAACTAGCCTAACTTATATGGAGGAGGGGATGGTGCTTAAGTGCAGTGTGCCTCACAAGTACATTGACTGTATTTTCCAAACCTTAAATTGAGAAATATTGTCTGGCAAAGAATATTCTTTTTGTTAACAATCTCAAATAATATAGGATGTATCAGAAGCAATAGGATAGTAACCACAAAGTATAGTGAGATGAACTGGTTCTATTTCCATTGGTCAAAATTGGAGTTATAAGTTAGATGAAGTTTCTTAGCCTCCCATTCTACTTTCCTATTGTTCCTATATAGCTATGTAATTTGACTGACATATTTCTCTCCTTTATTGAATATGAACTTTAAGTGGAATGGAAACATAGAAATTACCTATTCCTACCACATTTTAAAGAGGAACCATCAGGGCCTAATGTGCCAGCCAGAGAATCTGTCCAAGTAATTAGTACTAGTGTACATCTTAACTGTGACTTTTAGGAAATTGTAGTTCCACAACTTTGGTCTAGCCCATAGTCGTACCAGTAGAAACTTCAAGCCAGGTATAAGTACAAAGACAGAGTTGGGCTCCAAGGTGGGGGACCTGGAGGAGGGGAATATTTCTTACCAAATGGACTTTTAGTTCCTTTAAATCTTACTTCCTAGACAGCTACCAACCTTCCTTTTCACTAGGACCTATCCTGCTCATAGTCCACTGATATCTAGTTGTATCCAACTCTGGACAGTTGGACACAATTAAATTTATATGGTGACAATCCATAATTTGAGAACACGAGATTTGATTTAAGAATATGATTCTGTTGCCAGTCTCCCCTTCCTTTGAATAACATTCAAAAGTATCGGAGCTCTAGAATCAAAATATCTTTTACATAGCAATGGACAGTGCTTTGTAAACTGAATTGTTTTATGAACTAAACTTGAATGATTTGGGGATGCTGACTTACACCATAAACTCCTTAAAGTCAGAGACTGTACAACATGTTGCGTTCATCACTTGGCAAAGTGCTGTGATGTAGTTAGGTAATATTTAAGAGCAGCTGTAGTTTTTCTAACTTCTCAAACTTATTTTCAAATTCTTTTTTAGTGGACAGAATTTAGTGCTATTAAAGACCAGCACAAAAGAAGGAACATGTGTAACAGTCTTTTTTCTGATGAGAGCCTGGAGTACAAACTATATGAAGCTTTAAAATTCATCATGTTATATCAAGTCATTGAAATGTATGAACAAGTGAAGAGTGAAAAGGCCATTCCCAGTCTTTATCGCCTCCTGTTTTCCAGGGAAACGTCCTCAGATCCTTTAAGTTTCATGATGAATCACCTGAATTTTATAGGTGATACATTTGGATTGCAACAAGTAAGTATCAAACAACGTGTCAGAAGGCGGCACTGGCAATATTCAAGGGGATAGGTAGCATGGAGTTCAGTTCAATTCAACAGATATTTATTTTTAAACCAAATTTTTTTCAATTAACATGCCTTTATTTTTTTCTCTTTTACATTACTATTCAGTCATATAAAAAGGAGGGAAAAAAATCACAATTTGTAATAAATATGCCCAGTGCAGCAAAATAGATTTCCATAATGACCATATCTAAAAACATTTATTTAATTATTGCTTTTTGTAAGGCCTTGTTAAAGATCTATGTGATTTTAAAGATTTCATAATAGAAGAAAAAAGATATTATATCTCACTATCCCATGTCAGTTAAATTTTTCTCAGATGTATAACCATAAGAACCTCAACTGTATTCCTTCACAGTGGAGTTTCTAAAAAATGGTTCCTTTTTCAAATACAATACTATATGCCCATAATAGAGACTGACCAAAAATTGTTTCCCTTGGAATATTTGATTTTATTGGAAATTTGATTTTATTGTTTGCTTTATATTAGTATTTATTTTCAAATATTAAGATGTTATTGCTTCCATTTCCCCCCTCACTCCTCTTTGGCTCTTTTTTTCCTCTAGGAAATCTAGAAAATTTTTTCCTATATAAATTACTTGTAAATTGATCTAAATCTAGTTATAAGAGAGTTTAGCTTTTGTGTTCATCTTTTGCATTTCTTATTTATTCTTATCCCACACTCAACCTCCCCCCCCAATAGTGATCTCTTCTTGATGTGAAGAGTCATCCCTGTAATTTTCACTCTTTGTTTAAGACAAATTCTGAGTATTTGCTCCTAGTTCTTGGCCTACTTATAGCCCTTATGTATGGGATTATAAACAGATTATTCCATTAAAATATTTTCCTCCACTATGGTGGAAGAGTAGGAATTTGATAAAACAGTACATTTATGACCTTTCTCTCATTTTTTTCTCCCAGATTGACATGTTGATTCTTGGACATTGTCTTGAAGTCAGAATAAAAGTGTTTAGACTGTCTAAGTTTAATACCAGAGATTTCCAAGTCTATTATCCAGAGGAACGCCACAGGGAATGGCCCGAGATCTGCCTTCTGACTGAAAATGACCGCCATTACCATATTCCCATCTTTTAAGTGTGAGATGGAGTTGGTACTACTGCTTACAATAGCAATGAGCATGCTTAAAATAAAGTATTGCATGGAAACCAAAGTTTTTATCTGGCTACTGAAAGAAACTGAAACTTTGTTTCCCCTTCTGGAATTATAGTAATGCTATGATGGAATTAGACTCTGCTGTTCTTTGGGGTATGTGCTTTCTTCAAAAGACAATGAGAACTAGAATTTATTTTTATTCTAGTTAATTTTTAATTTTAATCTAGTTCACAAGAGAGTTGATTGTTCAAAATACCTTTTAATGGCACAGAATGTCTATAGTTAACCTAGAAAAACTGACCTTTTAAAAGTCTGTAACCTGAAAATGATGGGAAATTGTTAACCCTAACCTCAGCAAAAGAAAAGCTCTACTTGGGTATCTTTCTGTTTTCTGATTATGAATTGATATGGTCTTAGCACAAACTTTATCATCTCCATCCAAAAAGAATCTACATGGTACTTTTGTTTTCTAGAACTATTTGCTTGACTTTTTAAAAGGAACAAAGAGCATGGGGAAAGTCACTTTTATATTATATTGTATGACTTGTTTATATTATTCTCAACTTTTGTGACTGGATCTAATTGGTTTAACATTATGTGTGCAAAAATGAATGTTTCTAATAAATATTCCATAGTTTAAAGCAAAGAAGCTACAAATACTATAAGTTTCTGAAATATCAAACTGTAATGAATCATAATGCATTTTTAATATAGAATATCATGCTCTCTAATGTTTCTCTTTGTATATAATGCTATTTTAAATGACAACATTTTTCTCAGTCATCTATATTGTATTATCAGTGTTATACTCAAAGAAATGTAAATTTATAAATTAACACTTCTTCCAAAGAGCTATTACTTCTAAATTATTCACTTAAGGGAAGGCATGAGGATTCAATATAGTTTTTCTTCTTTAGATATAGTGAGGAATTACTACTATGAGATCTAAGAAAAAAGAGTATGTTAGCAAGTGCTTTAGTCCATCGAAATCACACTCATAGTTCAAAGAATCAATATATTTTCATAAACTAAGACTCATGAGAAATATAGATTTTATTTTCATCTGTGGTTCATTGTTTCCCAGCTTAGCAATAGAAAGTTTGTCAAGAGAATTTGTATTCCTTTTATTCCACATCATTCGGTTCAATATATGCAATCCATGGAATTAGAGTCTATACAATATTAACTTTGTGATCACTAAGGTCCCCTCTATCCCTAACATTCTGTGATTTTAACTAATAATTTTAAAATTCTTCCTATCTGACAAAATAGCAATTTTGAAATGTGTAATAATATGATATAACTTTCTATACTAAATTAATGTTTCTTGATCTTTGGATACTGGCTGAGATAGTGATTCACTGGTTGTTATCTGGCTATATTTGGCAACATAGCTAATTAATAGAAAGGAATGGCAATACATTCTGTTGAGGTTTTAAAATCAGGAATTCAGAATTTTTAAGTTACCTCTTGGTCCTCACTTTCTTCAGTTATTTCAGCTCCTACATACTACTGAAAAGACAAAACCTATCCCAGGTATCAGAATCTCTCATTCTGAAAATGATACCCAAATGATTTTTTTACTGGTATAACAATAATGAACTGCTTATATCAAGGATTTTTTCAAAATGAGAGTTTAAAAGGTGTACAGTATGCAATCCGAACTAGATATGGGACAGATATTTATTTTCTACACAACAGTATTATATGCTGGGAAGGTGATATCAGAACATAAAGCAATTTTCAGGATTCACCTCTGTAGTGTACAAAAATTTTCCCAGTACAATCCAATATAAAATCATTTTTCCTAATGCAAAAGTTTTTCCTGACATCAGCAAGCTATTTTCCCTGAACCTCTGGATCTTATAAATTCATGAGTTCACCTCCAAGTCTGTGTAGGTCTACCTCAATGTTGATATTCTGTTATATACTCAGGAAAGAAAATACAGATTGGAAAAGGGAGAGAAGGGAACAAGTATAAATTCTTTTATTTGAATCCTTATTCCTCATAGAAATAGTGAGGGGTTAGAGAGGGAAAAGCCCAGCTTATTCTCATCATTCCATTTCAGAGAACCTAGAGACAAAATCCACTGCTTGCCATATGGGAGAATTGATGTAAAACATATTGAACTGAAAATTATCTCTTCTTTTAACTATTATAGCATTCAGTCCCCCTATACCATTGTCATAGGGTAAAAAAAGGAGCAAGGAACCACTAAGGGTTTATTACCTCACACTGAAACATCACATGGTTGGAAGACGGACATTAGAACCAGGAAGGACAACTCTGAGCATACACCATGGAGTGACTCCCAGGATGTGGAGAGAGATGTATATGTGGCAAAACCAAAACTAAACTCTATTGTCTCTTCTTTCCTTCCTTCTGAACTTACTCTTTTCCCTGGGTACCCAGAATATCAACAGCAAAAATCCTAGAGAAACATTCTCCTCTGCCAATAGCATCAACTAGAATCCCTAACTGGGCACCATTAACTCTCATTTTCTTTTCTGCTTGTAACCAAGTTACCATCTTGACTACTGTGCCTTTTACTATTCATTTATAAGAGAAAATCACTGTTGATGCTAGACACCCTATCCAAATTCATCCCTGGAGGCAAAGAATACATGAAGGTTTATTTGGTATCTTTCATCCTCTGGTAAGATTGTAGACTCTCTGCTCTACTAAGAAATATGGGGGGGGGGGGGGCAGTTAGATGGCGCAGTGGATAGAGCACCAACCTGGAGTCAGGAAGACCTGAGTTCAAATCCAGCCTCAGATACTTAATAATTACCTAGCTGTGTGACCATGGGCAAGCCACTTAACCCCATTGCCTTAAAATAAATTTTAAAAAAATTTAAAAAAAGAAACATACTGGGAATAGTTAGGTGGCTCAGTGGTTAGAACATTGACCTTGAAGTCAGAAGGACCTGAATTCAAATTTGACCTCAGACTCTTGATACATACTACTTATGTGACCTTGGGCAAATCACTTAACCCCATTGCCCCCCCCAAAAAACCCAAAAAAGAAACATTTTTACCTTTGGTATTATAATGTGATATTGTCAAACCCTTAGAATCTGCAGATACTGGTTACATGTGGCACATTGGTTTGAAACTTTTACCTGGAAACCTGAAATCAAATGAGAGGCCAAGTGGTATATGTGTAGATGACAGAATATTACACTCAGTGTCAGGGAGATATGGATCCCTAATCCTATCTCACACTCTAACTAAGCCCATGCAAGTTGCTTAGTTTTCTTGGCCTTAGTTTCCTCATCTGTAAAACATTAGAAGTGGATTTGATGATTTCTAAGACCCCCCTTCCATCTCTAAATTTCTGTATGTAGTTAGATTTGGAAAGAAGAATCTTGAGGTAGAATTGTGGGGCGGGGGGGGGGGGAGGAAAAAGCCTCCAAAGGTTCTGAAAGTATGAAATATCATGTATTAACCAAATGGCCTTTTACATGGGTACCCAGAATATATTTGGGAAAGCCAAAACATCAAAAATTAAAGTCTTGCCTTAGATCTGTAATTAATAAACCCAGTTAACTGGATTTAGTGAACTGGGCGTGGTTTGCTAACACTGCTGTCAGTGAATATGAATTAGGGGAAAACTTCAGTCTCCTATATGATGACAACACCTAAATGTCTTTCACATGTTTTAAGATTACATAAAATTTTATATGTAAAATATAAAGTTCTCATTAATCGTTATTTCTTATTCTTATACATTGTGAACATTTTTGTACAAACATATATTCTGATGATTCTTTCCACTCTGGGACATGCTTAATTCCCAACTAATTAGATTCATTTTTATCATCCATATTCTATTAATGTAATATATAATATGAATGTGGCAATATTGGAGATATCCAGTATAAACTAGTTAGATGAAAAAAATTTCTGGGGAAATAACATGAAGAAATAAGAGGGTGTCATTGATATTGTACAGGACTTGGAGGTCGAAAAGCCTGGGCTCAAATTCTACTTTTGATTCTGATTAGCAGTGTGACCATGGGCAAGTAAGTCATTTAACCTTTTAGCTTCAATTTCCTCATCTGTGAAATGGGGATAATAAGACTTTTAATACCTCACTTACACACATTGAGAAGTCCTGTTGAGATAATATTTGTAAAATACATAGGAAACACTAAAGAACTTTGCTAAATGTCAGTTATTGTTAAGAACACCCTACTCCAGCTCCAACATCCAGCCAAGGTGACCTCCTAGAGTCTATGCAATCTGATGCTTCACTTGGTTAATTCAGAGTAAGTGTGTGGTATTCTTGAACTAAATCAGATCCCTAGGTTCATGTATCCTAGACAATGTTGGATCTGTGAGCTTGAGTTCTAGGTGCTTTATGAAGTGGATACAGGATTTCCTATCCTATACCAGACTCCTTGTCCTTCTGCACTGCAAAGTTGAATGAAGGTCAGGAAAGGCCAAAGACTACACAATCTCTCATTGGATTCTGTCAGTTTCTGTGCCTCAATTTCTAATAATTCAACTCATTTGTTCAAAGACTTATTTGGACTCTTTGTCCCTAGCTTATTTTAAAATAGGTTTGTGTTTCCTGATACTAGGTTGCAATGATATATTAGATAGAGGTACATTTGTAGTAGGTTGCTAAGTTAGAACCCCAGACCTGGAATCATGAAGACCTGAGTTCAAATATAGCCTCACATAGTTATTAGTTGTGTGACCCTAGGTAAGTACCTTGACAACTCCATCTTCCTCATTTTCCTCATCTGTAAAATGTGGATAATAACATCTACTTCACAGGGATCAAATGAAATAATTCTTGTAAGCAATTGGAACAGTTAGTGACTAATGAATCCTTGTTCCTTCCCCCCTTCCCCTTCTTCCATCTACAAGTGCCAGGTTTCACGTGATTTCTACTTTACCATGCTGGTATACCCTTCCTTCCTAATCTCCTTTCTTTAGTTTCCAGTTACTGGACCCATCTATCATTATGTATATCTTGTGATAGGCATCTTTCTGTTTTGGTTTTTGATTTTTAGTTACTCATGAGAGAATGAGAATATATAGAATGTTAGATTTAGAACATGGATCTGAAGAAGCTGAGTCCAATTTTCTTCCTTCATCTTACAAATAAGGAAACAGGCAGACAGAGGTCAAGTAACTTTCCACAGTTGCACAGCTAGTAAGTATTTGAATCAGGATTTGAATAGAGATCCAAGACCAATGATCCACTATGCCAATTGTTAAATGTCTCTGAGATACTGTTTTATCATTTGTTAATTCATAGCTACAGTTATTATATGATAAATAATCCTGAAACCAAAAGACTTTGTGTATCTTGTGGCATTAATTGAGTCTTGGAATGTTTAACCAAGATTGTTACTTTAATTTTTACTTTAATAAACACCCAGACTAATCTTTATAGCCAAAGTGCTACAAAAATCCATTAAAGTAGAGATAATCCTTTTTTACAACAGTGAAACAAAGAAATATTTTCCAATGAAATAAAAAAATATTTATATACAGATGTGTTCTATGAGGCACTATTTGTCTATAATTTATAGGAACATTTTCTGTAATTATATTACAAAAAAATCATAATTTTTGTTATTACATTTTGTTTTCATACTTTGTGCTTAAAGATATCCCTCAGCCCATGATCCAGAGCTCCAAGTTTACAAGGATTGGGGGTTCAGAATTGGAACCATTTCTCAAAAAACTCTGACTCATGCCTCTGGGACTATCAGCACATATAAATATGGAACAGCAAAAAAAAAAGAACTAAATAGTAATGCTAGTAGTTGTTTTAGAATACTGTGAAATTTCTTAATAAAGCAAATACATTGATGAAAATTTCTGAACAAATGCATTTAATTAGAGCAGTCCTTATCAGTAGGCTTCTCAAGAATTCCTTGAGATATACTCCCCAATAATTCACAGATCTGCCTGGCCCTTGGCATCCTTCCCTGACTCAAGAGAAAAATTTAGGAAATAGCTTTCAAATATTTATAGGCCAAGTGGATGGATAGCAGATAATATCAGAAAGCACAGTAAGGAGGCATGTTGCAAGAACAAGGAAAACAAAAATTCTTTATATAATCCTCCTTAAAAATGTGGGCACGTGGCCAGAAATGGGGAACTTGGTGACCAAGTTCTATTAGGCAATAGTGAGAAAAGAGAGGGGCTGCTTGCTTGGAAGATTTCCTCTCCTGCTTTGCATGCATGCTTGACCACCTACACCACTCCCTCCACTCAGCTGAATCTGAGCCAATTTCTTAGACAAAGAAGGATGCTCAGCTCAGGGGCAGCCAGAGAGCTCTGCCCTAGGATTGACTCATCATCCCAGTGCAGTATTTTATAGAAAACATTCCATAGAAAAACAGTGATGTGACTTTTAAAAACAAGATAGGTAAGACAAGACAGGTCAGGCAGGGCATTTTTAAAGTAATTCATTAGAATTCTGGTTTTCAGGAATTGGATAACATATGTTACAATAGGCATTCTTATGGTTTTTCAATCATTTTCAGTCATGTCCGACTTCATGATCTTTTAGGGGGGTTTCTTGGCAAAGATACCACAGTGATTTGCCATTTCCTTCTTCAGTTCATTTGACAGATGAGAAAACTGAGACAAACAGGGTTAGATGACTTGCCCAGGGTCACAAAGCTAGTATCTGAGTCCAAATTTCAACTCGGGAAAGAGTTGTCTTGACTCCATAGGAAGTCATATTTATATACTCCAGTGCAATCTTTGGGATAAAAATAAAGGAACATTTTTCTTCTTTACCAAGTAGTATAATATCTAACTATTATCATAACTCATTTCATTTTGGTTTCTTATTTATTTGTACTTAATATATCCCTCAATAGCCTATGGCTCAAAGTTCCAGGTCTGCAAGGATTGGCTTAAGTCTTAGAACCATCTCTCAAAAGTCTCTTTGGCTCATGCCCCTAGAAGTTTCATCATTGTATTCTTATTCTGAGTGACCCCTAAGGACAATAGAATTTACCTCATTTTTAACTCTCCACAAAAAAATGGATAAAGATCCCAAGTTCTGATTCAAATATAGAAGTTGTACTTTATAATTACAATAACAAAAATGTGCTAGCAAAAAAAATTATCCTGCAACCTATGAACAGTGAAACCAACTAACCCTAACCCTCATGAAAGTTCCCACTTCCTCTTTAGTCCTCTTGACTTAGATCACTATTCAAGGCTTGAGGCTCTCCAACAATAAACCAGATTTGAGATAATGAGTTGTAGTAATAAGAATGGTATCCGTGTGAGGGGAGAGAAGAGTTATATGATGCTGTGAAGGTAGAAATGACCAGACTTGAAAACAAGACTTGATGTAGGGGATGGGATCATTCAGTTGCCAAGAGAAGAGAGTTTGGGGAAAAGATGAGTTCAAAGTTTATTTTGACATTTACTAAGTACTTAATGGGAAGTTAAGTTAACTGCTATCTTCAGTTGCCTCATGAGTAAATTAGGAGTCATCATAACTAAAGAACCTGCCTTTCAGGACTGTAAAGCTCAAATAAGATAGGTACAGAAATACTTTGCATAACTTAAAATCCTATGTATAAGTCAAATATTATAGTCTAATTTGTATTTTATTCATAGTATTGTAGTTACTAAGAGACAGCAGTAATATACTGGATAGAGTGGATAGAGAACTGGCCTAAGAGTCAGGAAGATCTCATTTCTTTTTTTCTCTTTTTTTCTTTTAAGATTTTTCAAGGCAATGGGGTTAAGTGGCTTGCCCAAGGCCACACTGCTAGGTAATTATTAAGTGTCTGATGTCAGATTTGAACTCAGGTACTCCTGACTCCAACTGGTGCTCTATCCACTGTGCTACCTAGAAGTTCTCATTTCAAATCCTGCTTCAGACATTTCCTGTTGGTGTGAACCTAGGAAAGAGTCATTTAACCTCTTAGTGCTTCAGGTAACTTTAGTTTCTATTTGCAAAGAAGGTACTGACTTGCATTGATAGAATAGTTTCCTCAGCCATGATTTCTTTATATCAGTGAAAATATAGATCCAACTCTATGCTATTTAATTGACAAATCCCCTATTCCCATTTGTTATAAATATTTGTTCAAATTTCTCTGATGATATACTTCTTTGGGGCAAGAGTTACCTTATTTATTTTTGTATTTCTTTCCATATTTAACACATTTGGGTGCATATTAGTAAGTTTGATGAATATTTTTCTCCATAACTCTGAGATCTCCCCTAACTAGTGCCATCTAGATCTCAAACTGAATTGATTTAAAGACTACTATAATTTGGCATATGCATTCCTAAAAGAGCTTAAAAGGTTAAGATTATGGAATCAAATCACCATTAGAGAGAAGAATATTCAGGAGTCATAAATAGTTGACTAACATATGTGCAAGCAAGACTTGTTTGATCTGGAAACAATCACTATGCCTCTTTTGGGCTCAGTTTCCTTATCTTTAAAATGAGTTCATTGGACCACGTGTTAAATCCTATATTCCCAGCTAACCCAATTTACCACAAACAGATATTTAGCTATCCCTTTTAGTTAAGCAGAGAATATATTGGTGCATTTTAGGAGTGTAAAGGCAAAGCTACTTTCTCCAATTTATTTATTTTCTTAGCCTCATATAAATGTTACAATTAGTAAACCAAGAGAATTTATATCTAATGCATAATTATTGTCAATTTTGGAACTCTAACTTCTGCATGTAATTCTGTTGTTAATAACAAGTATTTTTGAACTTAAGTAAAATAATGACATGTGTATTTTGATTAATATGAAAATATCAACTCAGTCTTAGTCATTCCCTGGTAGCTAATTCAAGGTGTGTAATTTGTTTGAAAAAAATCATGTCATCTATAAATAATAGCTAATAATTATTAGCACTTTCATAATACTATAAGGTTTATGCATTTAAGCTTTATAAATATTATCTCATTTTATTATCACAATGATGCTAGGACATAGGTAGTTATTTTCTCTATCTTATAGATAGAGAAGGCAGACAAGTTAAGTAATTTGTCCAGTTTTAGGAAATAAGTTTCTGAGAGTGAGCTTGAACTAAGGTCTTCCTGATTCCAGATCCAATTTTCTATCTACTTTGACACCTAAGCTACAGGCCTGAATGACTATAATGAAGGCAGAGATTTTAACTTAGACAGATAAATAATTTAATTAGATAAAGGAGACCGAAACAGGACATTGACTCATGATTATAATTTTTTCTTGTAGCATAAACATGAATAGAGTGGATAGACTACTGGACTTGGAATCAAGAAAGCTAATTCTAATCTCACTCCAAGTATTTATTTGCTGAATGACTTTGGGCAAGTCACTTAATCATTTTCTCATCTATAAAATTAAGGGGTTGGACTAAATAGCTTCCATGATCCTTTCCAACTCTTATCTATGATGTATGTGACCTAAGTTAGTGAAGCAACTAAAATATTTAGGTCAAGGAGGTTTTAACTGCTTTAGCTGTACCAGACTTTTGACAGACTCTGCATTCAAGTCTCTCTGTGGGAGCAGTAGTTTGGTTCAACATTGCATTATGATCTTTGATTTCCTCATTGCAAAGCCTATACCCTGAAAAGCAAATAAATCAGTCAGCAAACATTTTTCAGGCATTTTCTATACCAGGCACTACAGTAAATGCTGGAATACAAAGAAAGGCTAAAACAGCCCTTGTCTTCAAAGAACTCATATTTGAATGAGGAAAGTAAAATAAAGAACCCTAAACTTTTGATGAGATATTCCTTTTCCATTTGGCCAATTTTTCTTGTAAATGTACTGTTTTCTTCAGTGAACTTTTCTTAATTCTCTTGCATGACTCTCATTTCTTTTCTTTATTTTTCTTCTTCCTCTCTTTAGTTTTTTTTAGTTGTTTTTTTTTTCAAGGCAATGGGGTTAAGTGGTTTGCCCAAGGTCACACAGCTAGGTAATTATTAAATGTCTGAGGCCAGGTTTGAACTCAGATACTCCTGACTCCAGGGCTGGTGCTCTATCCACTGCACCACCTAGCCAACCCGTTTCTTTGGTTTTGAAATTCTTTTTGAGCTCTTCCAAGAGAACTTTATGGAGTTGATACCAATTTATTAACCCCTTTGAGGTTTCACATGCAGGCATTTTGTCACTGCCTTCTAATATGGCATTTTTATCATCCCTTAATCGGAATAGTAGCTTTTTATGGTTAGCAGTTTTTTGGATTTATCCATATTATGGTTAGCAGTTTTTTGGATTTATCCATGTTATTATTTATCCATATTACACCAGCATTCCCAGGGCTTGAACTTTATCTTCTGAACTGAGGTTGGGACTCTCAGTGCTGGCTTGTTGAGCCCTGACTTGAGCTGCATTTGGCTAAGAGCCTCCTGCTGACTTTCTAATTCTCTCACGCTAAATGACATTTCCCCTTTCTACCCATATGGACAGACCTTTACTGAAGTTCCTTCATGGTATCTTGAGTTGAGAAATTGTTTCACTCTTGCTTTTGCAAGATCTCTAGTTTTAGGGTATGTTTTGAGGCTTCATTTACAGTTGGTTAGGGAAAAGCTTTGGGAGTTTCCTAGCTTCATGCTGCCATCTTGGTTTGGCCCTGGAAGTCCCAAGGAATCCTAAACTGAGAAAACTTCTTTGAGAAAACTGGTTGGACATTGCTTGGGCAGGAAAGCACTGAATGATTTAGGATTGAAGTTCAGAAAAGACAAGATGAGCCAAAGGGAGTCACCAGCTGGAGTAACTGATTTGAAATCTTTTCTTAATGCCTTATTGATGGGGTGATGATGATGACTTATTTGACCTCCACAAGGGTCAGTAAATACTGTCCTGTTGCCATAGACTATATACACACAGACTTCCACACATAAACTTATATACACATATACATCATCCCTGTTTCGATTATATATAAACATATACATATAAACACATATGTACACACACACACACACACACACACACACACACACATACTGGAGCAGGTAGGTGGTGAATTAGAAAGTATGCTGTGTCTGGAGTCAGAAAGACTCATTTTCCTGAGTTCAAATGTGAACTCCAACACTCACTAGCTGTGTGCCCCTGGGCAAGTCATTTAATCTTGCTTGCTTCAGTTTCCTCATCTGTAAAATGAGCTGGAGAAGGAAATGAAAAACCACTCCAATATCTCTGCCAAGAAAATACAAAAAAGTCAGACACAAATGGACACAACTGAACAACATACACACACATACATGAGTGGTGTTTGTATGTGTGTGTGTATATATTCATGTTTGTATACACATATGTAATAGAACATTAAACAACAGCAGCAAACTTATTTTCAGGAAAGCAATAGCTGCCTATAATAAAGGTACAACCAGATTGAGATCAAATTGTTGAATAATTGAACCTTATGAAGAAATGGTCATGGTGTTACAATAATAGGTCAGGAATTTGCCTTTTTCCTTAATGAAAATTATGTAGTGCAACTTTAGCTCCTCATGATTCCAGAACAGGGAAGTTGCTGTATAAGATCCAGGATATCAAAATCCCAGGAAAAGGAGCAAAGAGGAAAGAGAGATTGCATGGAGAACTGACAAAGTTTAGAATTTGGGAAGCCCAGGATATTTTGGACAACTGTGATCAGGGAAACACACTGCAGACAAAAGCTTCCAAAAACTGGCTGCCAGATATGTGTGTGAACAAGAGTTGGGGTTGAATCCTCATGACCCAGAGTTAAACAAATTGTAAGCTACCTCTTACTTAGGAAATTAGTAGATGCACATTCTGAAGTCATCAAAAACACACTGATAGGAAACAGGTAAGTAAGTGATATTTTCCCTATTCACTGATATGCTGAGAGATGGTTTCCTCACCCTGGGAGATTCCTATGGTATTCTCAATTTGGGGAGATGAATGAAGTAAGAGTACAGCAATTTATCTGTGAGGCAGAGGATGACTTTACAATTTGATATTTTCTATTACTTATATTTTATTTCCTATCTTAGTTACCTTTGCTATTTCTTCTTTGATCTGAAGTCTCATGTTGTACAGGATGGGGACTATAGCAAGGAGTTTCAGCCTTGTTTGAGATCTGTGTGTGCTAGTGTCATGAGAAGTTTCAGACATTTTTTAAAAAATTAGTTCAGTATTCTAAAGTCATTCCTGTAGGAAGAAGATTTTCTTGATGTTTCATTTTAAAATAATTAACCATATAAAGTTTTGTAAGGGAGATGTCAGTAATGGACATGATTTACAAAAACTATTGTGAAAATTTAAGTAGAAATCAGAGTAGAAATGCTTTTACCAATATAGTGACTTCTGAGTTCAGTTCTTATGGCATATATAGTGTGTTGCTAATTTCATTCTCTGTGAAAAGAGTCTGGGAAGAGTCTTGAGAACATAAGCAAGTTTTTGTAACTATTTCTAACTGTTTCTAGACCACTTACTATGTGACAAAGAGGAACCTCTTTGATAGTCTGCTGCTACATTTCTGGAACTAGACATGCATTCCCTGTCTCTTGGTTTGATTTCTTTTTCGGGTGACTTCTTCTTACTTAATAGCATCCAGTAAGAGAAAAGAGAGAATGATATAAGAGGATGTCTTGGGCCTTCTCTATCTGAGGGAAGAATGTGTAACCTCATTTCTGTCTGGACATTTGTTATTTTGCTTAAAATAAAGGAGATTAGAGAAGGAGATTATGTTCCTGTGAGTTATGAAAGGTCAGGTGAGTGACCAAAGTATAATAGTCTAGGAGTTAAAGTCACGCAGGTTTTGCAGCTCATTATGTAAGTTTATCATTCTAAGAAGTTGGGGCAGTTGACAATAGGAACCTCAAGCAATAATGATCTTGCTGCATTTGGATGTGAACTTGAGGACCAATTACATCAGAATCTGGGCTAAGTCTAGTCAGAGATCAAGATCCCAAGAACCCAAGAAGGTACTAGAGAGGAGAGTGTTCCCTGAAATGTTGGAAGAGAAATTTTTGTATTTCTCTTTCCCATAGCTTTGAAATAATTATTTCTTTACAAAAGTTAGTTGATATTGATTGGGTAAATGAAACTGTTAATTAGCTGTTAGCAGTGGGGACACCACACTAAAATGATGGCTTTAAAGAAGAAATACCCCTAGAACCTAAGAGGGAAATGTAGCTGACCTTGCTCTGTGATGTTGAGCCTGGTTTATTCATTATATTATGCTAAGTGTTCTAAAACTTCATCCAGGGCCATCTCCAGTTGTCTTGATTCATATCTGACCACTGGACCCAGATGGCTCTGGAGGAGAAAGTGAGACTGGTGACTTAGCATAGCACCCCCTCCCTCAATTCCAATTCATGTGCTTGTCATGACATCACTTCCCTGATATCATGGTCTTCTTTGAGAAAAAAGGACAAATATCATCGAAGTGCTTTGATGTGATGAAAATGAGTGTGAGGAATGTAGTATTAATACCATCATTTTCATTTATGAGGTGGGAAAACTAAGTTTTGGGAGATTAAGTTCTTCTCGATAATCACACAGCTATAAAGTATCAATGCTTGGCTTCAAAACAAGGTCTCCCAACCGAATCCAGGTTGTTCTCCATTATATCATGATCCTTCTCTGTCTGTGGGTCAGTCATATTTTTAAAGGCTTTATTCCTTAACATTTGGCATTATCTAGTTTTATCATTGTCTATTTCCTCCATGCTCTATTAAGATTTTGCATATGTATTGTTTTTCTGGTACTACAGTTTTTAATTTTCAGGTATTAAATTTTTATACACCAAGGGAAAATTGACTCTGTCCTCTTCTTTTGAACATATATGAAAAAGTTAAATTTGAATAGTTGAATCCTTGTAGGGAATTCACAACAGCTCTATCTTAGCCCAATTTTATATTCACTGTGATTAGCTATTGTTTTACCCCTAAATAAGTTCTGGGCTTTTTTTAAACTATTAAAGAAAAATTATGATTTTTATCTCTACTCCAACCTGAGCTTTTAAAATCATTGTCTTCTTCTAGGTTCAGACATGCTATCCTTCCATTTGTCAGAGATTTAGGAACACTCTCTTCCATAATTCTATTTTGTTTTCCTGATAACTGTGGAGGGTCCCACCAGAATGAAAGAGTAGTTAATTTACAATTCTCATCGATTCAGGGTTGTATAGAAGCAATTATGATGTGGATAACAAAGGACCTTTTTTTTTAAAAGGGAGAAGGAAAAGGAGGGGGAATGCCCAAGATCTATTAAAGAGTAAGATAGAAGTAAAATGAGTCATTGAATATCTTGCTTTGGGAAATGAGCAAATCACAATTTGTGACTTTGAAGAAAGGACCTTTAAAAAGACCTTTTAAAGTAGATACAGGGGCAGCTAGGTGGCATAGTGGATAGAGCACTGGCCCTGGAGTCAGGAGTACTTGGGTTCAAATCCAGTCTCAGACACTTAATAATTACCTAGCTGTGTGGCCTTGAGCCACTTAACCCCATTTGCCTTGCAAAAAAAAAACAACTAAAAAAAAAGTAGATACAGAAACAGAATTCTTTTTTCCATATGTTCAATTTTCACTGACTTACTCTGTATCCTCTCATCTGAATGAGGTTCCATATCCATTCTATTCTTTCATCACCTTATTTTGTTTTAGGTTTTTGCAAGGTAAATGTCACAGGTCACATAGGTCACAGGTGCATTTTGATATTTAGACCAAAAGTTCCCAATATATTTTAATGTTTAAAAAATATGAAAGAATTTTGTTTATAAAAAAATTACATTTTGTACATAAAAAATTATTTACTTAGCTATTAGGATCCAAAGATTTTTTTAAATTACTTGTTATTAACCATAAGATATCTACAACATTTGAAAATAATAATAAATAAATATGCAATAAGTTAACTCAATTTACAATCTTTGCTGATCCCTCAAAATAACTCTATAGCCTTCTCTCTCCCCTGAAGTATGTTACTCATATGTTGAATCCACTGTTCTAGGCTAGAGAAGGTCCACTTTAATTCTGCCATTGCTACCTTCAATAGGATTGCCTGGGATAACAAATAGTTCTGTAGAAAAAAAAATCACAATTTAGCAGTTTATGCTATATAATATCAATTAAACCTTCATTGTTCTTTGACAACATTTGTTGATCCTATTTCATTCCAAAGAAGAACTATTCCAAATATTTTCTTTTCAAACTTCCAACTCCATCCTAGTTCCTATAATCTATAGATTTCTTCACAAGACCATCTCTACAATAATTGTGAATTCTAACAGAAGTAAAATATTCTTTCATTATTAGTGCTATTGCTTTCAGTATATGTGTGTGTATATATATACATATATATATTATTGTTAACAAAATTTTTATTGCATCATCAACACATTTAGCATTTTTAAAAAAAAAAGGCTGAGGTGTCAGGAATTACAGAGAAACTCCATAAATCTGGTGATACCAGATACTTAAGTTTCATGTTTACTTCAATCTACTCCCCTCAACTTAGTGGTTCATTAGATCTCTTAAGGTTACCTAAAATGTCTTAGATCTAGAAGTAGAGTAGTACTTTGAATTGGTATTTGACTGGATGTGAGGAGTTCTAATCCCAATTTTGTCACCAATTTATGTTTTTGTTTTTCCACATGAGCTTTTATCATGGTGACTTCATGAATAGTGCAATAAGGTCACTGATAAGAATTAAAAATAATATTTTACTTCTGTGAAAATTAGGAGGAAGAGGGCAAAGAGACCTCAGTGTTCTTTTCCTCATTTCCCATCTAGCTGCACTCCTTAGGTCTTCTACCTGTCATGCCCCCAGGAACCCAACATTGTGTCAACCTTCTCATAAGTACCTTCTGCCCCTGGGACTTCTCTGATTGAACTGGAAGGTGATCTTCTGCAAAATCTCCATTTAAGAGGTCAATTGCCTTTCCCTTTCCCCACTTTTCAGCTTCCTTTTGTGTTATCTTTTCTCAATAGATTGTAAATGCCTTGAAGGCAGGGACTGTTTTTTCTTTATCTTATTTGTATACCCAGTGGTTTGCATAGTACTTGGCAGAGAGTAGGCTCTTGAACACTAGCATTAGAGTAAGTTTGCCAAACTGATTATGATCAGTAGAGCCTTGCATTTGTCTTCTAAATATAGCTCATTAAACCAGCATTGAGTACAAGGGGATTTCCTGGTACATAGGTGAATTAGTCAGTGGTCAAACATGAACTCACTTCTGTCAGGTAAGCCTAAACAATAAACCAATCTTCCCAGAACTTAAATCCTCTGACTCTAATTCCAAGACTCTTTCCATTGAACCACTGCAGAACAATAACTGGAATCCAAGGTACCAGTCTAATACTTTTTGTATTGTACTACAACTTCCTTTCTAAGAAATGCAATGCTAATCTACTCAGTCATCCAAGGTCAGTTTAAATAGATTTGGATCATCCTTACAAAATAATGAACATTGTGGTTAATATTGCACTTTCTATGAATTCAATAAGTATCTGACTTTCCCAGTCTGTAATTGAACATACTGCCAAAAGTAGCCTTACACCTACATGCCTACATCTATATTCCTCTGGACATGGAAATATTCGTGGAGAAGCCCTAGCCAGACCTTGAGAATGAAGCTATTGATTTAGATATTGGAGATGTATGCTCCAAGCATGATGAAGACCTATGCAAGAGAGATAGACAAAGTTGTTATGTATATATATCTGCACACACAAATAAACTACTGATGTAATCTCACAACCTGCAAAGGAAGAACCAAAAGGAGAGATGATGTCTATTGTCTAACTACAGTTGGGTGGACAATCCTCTGAGTTTATCTGTTAATACATAAATCATGTCTAAGCATTACAGAGGCATAATGAACTGAGTTCAGCTTTAAAGAGGAAGAAGAAAGTGACTTAGATTACATTTGGAAAATTGTGTAGTACTTCTAACAATCACAAAAACCCATTAATCAACAAACATTTATTATTTACTATGTGCTAGGCACCCTACCAGGTTCTGGGGATACAAGTATAAAGAATGAAACAATCTCTTCTGGCAAGAAGCTTATAATGAGGAAGATAAGACGTATGCATAACACCTTAGTTCTAGCCCTCATCACCTCATATTTGGATTACAGCAGTTTTCTCTGCCTTAGGTCTTTGCTCTCTCTCTAATGTATCCTCCATACATTTGCAAAATTGATATTCTTTAAGCATGAGTCTAGTCATATTACTTTCCTACTCAAATGATAATGAGACTCAGATGAGGAGAGGTTGCTGAGTGATTTTTTTTTGGTTTGGTTGGGTTTTTTTTTTTGCAAAACAACAGGGTTAAGTGGCTTGCCCAAGGCCACACAGGTAGGTAATTATTAAGTGTCTGAGACTCAGATTTGAACTCAGTCTCCTGACTCCAAGGTGGGTGCTCTATCCACTGTGCCACATAGCTGCTCCCAAGGATGGTGATAGAGCAAGATACTGGAAGTGGCAATAGAACAAGATCCTGGAAGTGGCAATAGAAAACAAGGCTTATTACAATTCTACCACCATGACTATTGAGTTGTGAAGAATGAGTAAAAGTGCAACAAATAACTAGAAGGGTGACCACAGAAGCTGTGTCATTAGAAAAGAGGTAGGTTTTAGGGAGTATGAGATGACAGGAGTAAGAAACAAAAAAGACTTAAAATGAAAGAAAGTTTGTTACTTATGAAGCAAACACTCCAGAGAGTACAATGAGGTCCTGAATTGAATGTTGAGGTGAAGGAGGTAGGACTCAAAAAATCTCTTCCTTGGACTTCTAGCAAGATTCCTCTTTCCCTTCCTTCCATGGTGACTACACACTGTGCTTGCCTAGTGGTTTGATATCCCTGTGGGTTTCACTCCCTCTAAGACATGAAGATTGGAGATAGAATGCCACATAAAAGGAGTAGTGAAAATAATGACAATGATAACTAGGATAATGATGATTCCCATTTATATGTGGGGTAGATCTATTCCTTTAAAGGTATTGAAATTGTACTTATTTAACTGACTCGGTACTAAAGGCTCTAGATTTCCTCTCTCTGATGCTTAACCAGTGGTTAATTCAAGAAGCATGGGAACTATGCTTAGCTAAATCATTATAATATCCTTGCTGAATAGGCTTGTTGAATATCCTTCCTCTAAAATGGCCAAGGAAGCCTCCTTTTGTCAGATCTTCTATGAATGTCTCTTTGAATATCATAACTAAACTCCCAAGGAATCAGGGCTTCTTGCCATAGAGCCCTCTCCTTCTAGAATCCTGTTAGGTAAGTCATACAACCACTTTACAGATGAGGAAGTTCTGGACCAATGACAACAGCCAGATTGAATCTGGATCTTTTGACTACAAACCTAAGTCCAGTAACCTTTCCTCTATACCAAATTGTTTCATATTAAACACTAAGATTCATCTAGGTGAGACCTGCTTTGGGCAAACTGGGAGGCAGTTGATAGAAATTTTGTATGTGAAAAGAGCATATGTAAATGTGGGTAAGCTCCTAAAAGAACTCCCTTTTTGTAACTTAGTAGAGCATCCTTTATATAACTGGATAACTGAATGCTTTGAAAGTCAATGAGAGGGGGCAGCTAGGTGGCACAGTGGATAAAGCACTGGTCCTGGAGTCAGGAGTACCTGAGTTCAAATCTGGTCTCAGACACTTAATAATTACCTAGCTGTGTGGCCTTGGGCAAGCCACTTAACCCTATTTGCCTTACAAAACCTAAAAAAAAAAGTCAATGAGAGATAGTGGAGAGAGAGCTCCCCTTAAAGTCCTAAAGACCTGGATTAAGTTACACTTGCATTGGCTCCAGGAATCTGAGCAATGTCTTTGAAATGACTGAGAGTCCACACATACGAGCTGTGTGACCTTGAGCAAGTCACTTAACCCTGCTTGCCTCACTTTCCTCATCTTTAAAATGATCTGGAGAAGGAGATTACCAAGAAAAACCCAAATGAGGTCACAAAAAGTCAGGCATAATTGAAAAATGACTAAGCAACTATTTTATTTGATATCTGTTAAGTTCAGAATTTAAATATTAAATTTGAAACAAATCTAAATGAAATCTATCTGTTCTACATGACCATTGTGTGACTTTTTAGTGTAGTCAAAAAGCAATTTGATGTAGTTAATGGGAAGTTGGCTTGGATTCAAGTCCTAATTCTGACACAAACTGACTATGTGATGCTAGATAAATCACTTGCCAGTGCTCTAAGCAACTTTAAGACTTAAAGTCACAGAGAAGGCACCAATCTGCATTGGCAGAGCCATTTCCTGGCTTGGTAGTTTACCCATACTCATGAAATCAAAGGTCCCCATCCAGGACCCAGCCCTAGTCATTGTGTCTTCTGTTTCTTACCCAAGACTCCCTATAATACTAAAAATCATCACTACTTTACTTCTGCATCCAAAGGTAGGTATGTTTTGTTATTAAACAACAGAACTTCTTGAAGATAGTATTAATTACAAAGGAAAGAAGCATTTAAATAAACTATGTACTAAGCACTGGGCTAAATGTTTCACAAAGATCTCATTTGATCCCCACTGGGAGGTAGAAGCTATTATTATCATCCCCATTTTATAGCTGAGGAAATTAAAGTGGACAGAAATTAAGTGACTTGCCCAACATCATCTAGCTAAGCATTTGAATTTACCTCTATTCTGACTCCAGGTTCACTGCTCTATTTTCTGCACTACTTATTTGCCTTATAAGAGTTGACATTTATAGAGTTCTTTAAGGTTTCAAAGCACTTTACATATGTTATCTCATTTGATCTTCACAATAATCTTGAGAGGTAAGTGCTATTATTATACTGATTTGACAGATTAGGAAATTGAGGCAGACAGGTACTAGATTAAAACTCAGTTTCAGGTCTGGCACTCTACTCATTGGACCATTTAGCTTTTTAAACACATACCAAGAATCTTGTCTAGTGGATTATTTTGATTTATGTCCCCAAAACAAAGAGTAAATTCATATTCAATCTAACTGGATTGGAGACCTCATTCTTGTTTAATGCAGTGGGTACCTGGTTTGTTTTTTTTTTCAAAATTCAAGAAATCTTTTATTGGTTATTTTTTAAGTCATTTATGCCATGAATTCATAGGGGATTGGTTCCAACAGCTCAGGTTCCTTGCCATTGGTTCTCACAAAATGTGCTTCTCTGGGTGGAGCAGGCTGACGTTTTAGTTGAACCCAAGTGCCTTTTTCTTTGGCTTCTTTCTTCTTCTGATCATTTTCCTTTACTCGCTTCAGGAAGCTATCTCTGCTCTTAGAATGCTTAATATGCTCAATACGCACATTAATTCTCTTGGCTAGAATCTTGCCCTTAACCTGTTTGTTTACAACAATGCCTACAGCATGCTGTGTAACATTATAGACTCGTCCAGTCTTGCCATGGTAACATTTGTGGGGCATTCCTTGCTGAACTGTGCCCATACCCTTGATATCTACAATATCACCTTTCTTGTATATGTGCATATATGTAGCCAGAGGGACGACACCATGTTTTGGAAAGGGCCTAGAAAACATGTATCGAGTCCCTCTCCTTTTTCCTTTTGTGTTTGTCATTTTGGCAACTCACTGGAATATGGCAGAGCCAGTGGAAAGGAGGCTGTACCTGGTTTTCTAATTCATTTATAAATCAATAGAGGGAATCATTATGCCATAAGAAGGTACAATTTCCATTCAAATAAAAGAGAATCAGTAGAACAGTGTTGGACTTGGATTCAGAAGATACTGAATCCAAGAATAAATTCACATTCTCTCCCCTGACATTAATTCTTTGATCATGGACATATCAATTAACCTCCCAGGTCCTCAGTTTCCTCTTCTGAAAAATGAAGGAAGATAACATTTACTTTTTTAAAAAATTCTTTTTTTTGTATTTCTTTCCTATTTCATCATTTTCTTTCTTTTCCCTTAATCTTAAAATTGTTTAACACAACTGTGAATGTACAATGTCACCTGACTGGTTAGCCGCTGAGAGGGGGGGGTGGGAAGAGAGGGTAGAAGGAAACTATATAACTTAATATATATATATATATATATATATGTATATGTATATATATATATATACATATATATATTAATGTTGAAAAGTTTCATAACTGTAACTGGAAAAATACAATATCAATTGAAAAAATGGAGTGTATTAGATAATTTCTAAGATGATTTCCAGCTTTAAAATTCTATGACTTTCAGCTTGGATAAGAGGAGGAAGTCCAAAAAGAAAGAAAAATCATTTTCATTTCCAGATGCCAAACCTTAGCCAGAAGAAAGCCACATGATAAAATAGCCAAAAGGATATAAAGTTTCCAGGAAGGGAAATTAGCACTCTCATAAATTACTTCCTGCCAACCTTTTTGGTGCTCTCCAGATTTCTTCACTCTCTGCTACTTCTAATATCTGAATGACCAGAATACAGAACTGCTAGGAAATATAAATACAGGGTGGCAAATTTTTGTTTTTATTCTAATTAGCCACATGGCCAATTCTAGTCTTCCTGTATCATGCCACAAGATCAAGCAGTCACACAAAACCTTTCCCTTTCAAAGGCAGTGATTCCCTTAGGAATTATTTTTCCTGTTCCATTTTCCTGGCTTTAATTCTCAGGCAGGAAATACTAGCACATATTACTGAGACATTGAGGAAAGGAAGAGGAATCACAAACAGGCACCATAGTTTCATTAACAAAAGGTTATGCCAAGTTGCCCTCATTTCTTTTTTTCACAGGGTTACTAAACTGATAGATTAAGGAAATTCTGTAGAAGGAAGAAATGTTTGCTTAGATTTTTAAGCATTATTTGGTAGTTTTTCATGCCAAATATTATTCTTGTGGACAATGTGGAGACATATGGAATACAGCATATTATAGTTAATTTGACTGAGAAATAGTTGACTAGCTAATCCCAAGAATGTCATAATTAATTTAGTATCACCTTAGGGATTAGAATTGTGCTCTTTACAATGATTTGGATAAAGATATAGATGACTTCCTTATCAAACTTGCAGATGACACAAAGCTTCAGGGAAGGGAGGGATAGTTAACATGATTGATGAAGAATCCAAAAATATCTCAACAGTTTATACAACACTGAGCAGATGAAACAAGATGACAACATAAAGATAACAAGATGAAATTTATAGAGTTACTTGTATAATCCTTTGCTTGGATAACAAAAATTATCTTCACAGGCATATGGTTGAAAGAGGATTTGCAATCTGGAAAACAGAGCTGGTATATGTAAATTATTACTTCTGTAATATAATAAAGGCATGCAATGGAGTCCCTGATGATTTGACAATAGCCATAAGGACAGGTAACCTTAACAGACCTAGACTCTTTTTTTTCCACTGGTGAACATCCTTTTTATATATTGATTTTTGAATTTTACAATTTTTCCCCCAATCTCGTTTCCCTCCCCCCATCCTCCAAAGAAGGCAGTATGATACTCTTTACATTTTTTCCATGCTATACTTTGATCAAAATTGAATGTGTTGAGAGAGAAATCATATCCTTAAGGAAAAAATATATAAGAAATAGCAAAATTACATAAGATACCTTTTATAATTTAAATTAAAAGATTAGACTCTAAGTCACTGCCTCAAAACCTGAGAGCTTACCAAAAAAAAAAGGGTAAAATATGTTTCTCCTAGAGAAACTCCAGAGAATTCTCTTCCTAGAAAAAGAAGCCTAGCTCTGTACTCATTGTTGATCAGGATAAATTTTTAAAGATTACACTCTTATACTTTCTGGATTATTTTCCTAATCCAAAAACTCCAAGGAAATTCTCTAAAATAAGGTTCACCTTTGTATCATGTCTAGGGTCTCCCCTAAGAAAGATTAAATTTTCCCTTTTAGGAAAAAGTCTTCAATGTATAAAGTCTATATCAGTGTTTAAGACACAAAAGACTTAACAGCATACATTGAAGAATATTTGCACTGGCTCCCTCAAATGCATAGAAAGCTCTCCCTTTTCACTGGTATCCCCTAAAATCTTTCTCTTCCTTTAAGATCTTCAGATACCTTTACTTATAGGCATTAAAAGTCTTTTAAATGGAGCCTTTACTGGTTCTCATCAAATATTAATGACCTCTTTCAAAATAATCTTGTATTTATTTTTCTGTGTTCGTTATCTTAATTCTATATACATTATATAAAAATTTGTTTTCTTCACTTAGAGTATAAACTCACTGAGAGTAAGTATTGTTTCATTATCTGAAACAGTACCAAGCACAAAGGCTGATACATAGAATTGTTGTTCAAGATGCCTGATATTTTGTGAGCCCATTTGGAGTTTTCTTAGCAAAGATACTGGAATGGTTTGTCAATTCCTTCTCTAGGTCATTTTACCTATGAGGAAACTAAGGTAAACAGAGTTCAGTGACTTGCCCAGGGTCATAAAGCAACTTGCCCAAGACCAAATTTGAACTCAGGTGTTTCTGCCTCCAGGCTTAGTATTTTATTTACTGAGCCAGCTAGATATCCCCCCTGACACATAGTAGGTGTTTAATAAATCTTCTTAGTTGATTAATAAATTTATTTTTTTTTAGTTGTTTTTTTTTTTTTTGCAAAGCAAATGGGGTTAAGTGGCTTGCCCAAGGCCACACAGCTAGGTAATTATTAAGTGTCTGAGACCAGGTACTACTGACTCCAGGGCCGGTGCTTTATCCACTGTGCCACCTAGCCGCCCTTGATTAATAAATTTCTTAAGAGATCTTAAGAGACAATAAAGACCAAGTTAATATCTATTCCTTTGAAAATTACAGACAATATTGAAAATAAAGATGTCTATTTAGAAAGAAATTGATTTGTTGGAATGATTTAGACTGTTGATTTTTATAGACTAGTCACACACCTTCAAAATATTTCTATTCCAACATTTGTACAATATATGCTATGGACTGGCAATACAAAAAAAAGACATAAGGGTCCTACTGTCATGGCTACTTCCAAAAAAGTATACAAATCAGTAGAAGAATGAGATGAGTAAAGGAGATGGATAAACAAAATATTCTGAGAAGTTTGCAGAGGGAGAACTTAAGGTAATCAGGAGCAAAGAGCTAGGGTGGATGGGCCAGGGGAGTTCAAATAACAAATGGAGCAGCAACATTGAACAGAATAATCTGAACGTCTGGGAGATTTGTTATGGGTTTGTGGAACAGTGTGGAACAGTGAGCCTTTGGGAAAGGACAAGATAAGAACAGGGAAAATGGTCTAGTTTGGAGAGAATGAGGAACAAGTGGAGGGGAGAAATATGAGATAATGTTGGAAGGGTAGAAGTGAGCAAGATTGTGGAGAGCCTTAAATGTCAGACTCACTTTATTTAGGAGGCAAAAGGTGGGGGGACATCAAAAGTTTTTGAGTTGAGCAATGGGAGAAAAGAAAAGAAAAGAAAAGGAAAGGAAAGAAAAGGAAAGAGAAGAAAAGAGAAGAAAAAGAGGAAGGAGGAAGAGAAAAGAAAAGAAAAGAAAAGAAAAGAAAAGAAAAGAAAAGAAAAGAGAAGAAAAGAGAAGAAAAGAAAAGAAAAGAAAAGAAAAAGAAAAAGAAAAAAGAAAAAGAAAAAGAAGTGATAGGATATTAGGACCTGAAAACAGATTGTATGTGTAGGATGATGAAGATGGACTAGTCAAAGTTCCTTACAAGGTTATATGGTTACGATGTTATCAGTTTGAGAGATCAGGAGATAATAGTATGCTTTAACTAAATAATTAACAACTAGATGGTGCAACACAGATAGTGCAAAGTCTGAGTCAGGAAGACCTGAGTTCAAATTTGACCTCCAGACTTATTAGCTTTATAAGCTCAGGCATGCCATTTGATCTCTGATTGTCTCATTTTTGAGAACAAAAATGAATATTCTAATAGCACTTACCTCCTTATTTGTGCAGTGAAGACCAAGTGAAGGATCATTTAACTGTTTCTCACAGTGCATGACATGCAGTAAGCACTTAATAAATATATATTCCCTCCTTTTACTTAAGGTTTGCAAAGTGCTTTATATGTGTTATCTCATTTTGTGCCATTTCACATGTGTACCTTGGTTATATGTTTTTCCTAAAAACGTTTCAACCCACACATGTGATTTGGCCATAGATGTTCCTTTTTGTATATACCCATACCTGTGTATGTCTACTCTTCTTATTGATGGTATGTATATCTATGTGAAAGAGGATCCCAGGTTCATGCAAGGACATTCTTTGGTTGCATTTTTTATTCTTTCATTCTATTAAATGCCTTTTTAAACTAATTTCATCCTTGCGGACTATCAAAAGAACCAGTTTTCATTAACTACAGTTTTGCATGAATGCAGACCCAGAGAATATCTTGAGTTTTAGGTAGTTTTCTAATGGAATCCATATCTAAGAGAGAATGGAAACCCTAGTACTAGACAAATACACTGAAGATTTATGTGTGTGTGTACACATCTGCATATGGATATCTGTGCATACATAGTTGTGAATACTATAACCATTCTTTAAGACTATAGATTTTGAGTTGGAAATGACTTTAGAGGTCATCTTAATCCAAATCCTTCATTTTTAAAGATGTAAAATTGGGATTCAGAGAGCTTAAGTGATTTATCAGGAAAATAATTGGTCTTACTCATAAAACCGTGCTAGAAAAAGGATTTATGCATGTATATGCATATATTATTTTATAGCAGAATTTAGACATGCATGTACAAGTAAACACATGTGTACTTATGTGTGCACATATTGCATATGGGCTCTTATCAGGGATTCTCATGTTTGTGTGTGCATATGACATGTGTATGTGTTTGGGGTTAAGGAAGGGGAGACAATCAGTAGTATTTAAATAACACTTTAAATTATAAAAAATTTTCAGGGGTAGCTAAAATAGGTGGCACAATGGATAGAGCATCAGCCCTGGAGTCAGGAGTACCTGACTCAAATCCAGACTCAGACACTTAATAATTACCTAGTTGTGTGACCTTGGGCAAGGCACTTCATTCCATTGTCTTAAATAAAAAAAAATAGTAAATTAAAAATTTTCAAATATCTTATTTTACCTTTATGATAATCTTGAGTACTTTCTATTATATCTCCATTCACCAAATGAAGAAGCTAATGCAGACAGAGATTAAGTGACTTTTCAGATCATGAAACCAGTAAGGGTCTGAGTCTGGATGTGAACTCAGATCTTCCAATGTTCTCTCCACTTTGCCACTTCAGATCCTCATCTATTTTTATATGAATACCAGTAGTGGAGGTAATAGTGTGATGAAGGCTTTTAAAAATGTTCAAAGTCAAAGTTTGATGTTTAATTTCCTAGAAAATGTATTGCTATTAAGATAACAGAAGAAATTGGACCTTGCTATGGGGTACTATATCAGACTTCCACCAATCCCATCTCAATAGAGCATTACATTGTGAACCAGTAGATTGGAAGCAATGAGAGCAGCACGGTGAAGAGGCCAAAGGAGTCTAATCTGACTCTGAAGAAAGAGACCAGGAAACTCTAGCCTAATTAAATAAGTAGTTTAATAGTCTATGTGGGATTTTCACATGGAGCAGTTAGAGAACATATTGGAATTCCTGCAACAATATTTGATTTCCACAAAGACCTTCCAAAGACCCCCCAAACCCTTGTGGTAATTATAGAAATCAGAAAAAGGGAGGAAGAGTTATAGACTGTTACTGTGGATTGATTAATATTTTTGGATTTACTCTGTTCCTCTCAGACATCAGGGTGCCCTGTCAGTTTGGTTTTGGCTAGAGTCCCATGCAAGGTCTTGTACTAGTCACTGTTGTCATGTCCCAGTCAGTATTGTCTTTTTGTTTACATTATTCATCGAGAGGGACTCCATTGTATTATTATTATGACTTTCACTTATTGAAACTTTTTCTGGGAACCTACATTATTCATGACCTTTACTTTTGCTAGGATACCCACATCATGTCCCTTCACTGCTTAAAGAGTTCACAACTATTAGGCTTTCACCACCCAGGGAGAGTAGGGGAGGAGCAGTCAATATGGGCCACCCAGTAGGAAGCAAGGTCAGCAGAGCTGCATATTAACATCACAGAAGACATCAGTGGTCCTGCAGCATCAGACATATGTGTCACACCTTCACATGTGTGTCCTATTTCTTTTTCCTATTCCATACTTATGTATTAAATTTATATTTTCTCTATGAGTTTGTCACCCTCACACATACACATGCACAATCCATACCACTTTTCTAATAAAAACTGTGTGTGTGTGTTTGTATATATTTACCTAGGTTCATGAGAGAAGTATCTACTACTGCTTTTCTTACTACTTTATTTGATTAAGTAATCTGCTTTCTAGCTACTAGTAAGAGAAAATATATTAGTTTGGGCTTATGAGCTATATTTTTGAGTGAATTTATATCCATAGAATACTTAGAATCTTGAGGGGCAGGGGCAGGAGGTGGAGAAGTCATGTCCTGAATGCTTTAGAAATATTAAATTAGCCAAGAGAAAGGTGAGTATTCAGAAATACAGGGGCAATCAATATTGTCAAAACATTGCAACAATTAAGTGAGAATGAAAGCTAAGATAAAAAATCAGATTTAGCTATTGGGGAGACATTTAAAAAGCTTGGAACAGGCTGTTTCAATAGTCAAAGTATCAGAAAATAGATTTCTAGAGGTAAAAAAGTGAATGAACAATGAATTTAAAGTATTTATTGTTATTATAATGGGTCAAGTACAGTGCTAAGTACTGTGAATACAATTATAATAAGTAAAATAATCTCTGTTTGCATTCAATAGAGGACCTCACTTATGGGGAGCTGAAGTTGGAAGGTGGAAGTGAGATGATGGCATGATTCTAGACAGAACGGGAGAAAACATTTATCAGAGCCTAGGGTGAGGAAATAGAGGTATGTAGAAGAATTTTTCAAAGAGTTTGACCATGAAAGGAAAGAGAAATATAAACTGATAGCTTGAGGGTAGGGTCAAATTTTTTGGTTTTATTTTGGCTTTGTTTAAGCATGGAAGATATCTGAACATGAGGCAGTGAAAAAAAGAGCCAGTAGAAAGAAAGGAGAAATTCTTGAAAGGACAAACTATCAAAGCAGTCAGGGAGGAATGAGGTTAAGGGCAAAAGTACAAGAATTAGCCTTGTCAAGAAGGGTCACCTTTTCCTCTGAGACTGGAGTGGAGAAAGATTTAGAAAGGATTAAGGATTTTACTCACAGTAGGAAGCCAATCAGTGATAAGGAAAAGTCTTTTAAGTGTATGTTTCTTCTTCAATAAAAGAAATGGACAATTGTCCTAAATGGAAAAGTCATTCATTCTCCTGCTGAGTTGTTTGAAGCCACAAAGCTATGCAGAAAAAATTGTTATGTTGCCATCTAGTGACCATAGCTAGGAATTTTCTGGAAAATTTTTAAAAATTTTCTTTCCTGGTTAAAAGGGAAGTAAAACCATTTCTAAGGATACCAAGTATCTGAAACAGGTCTCAGACAAATACTATCTCATCACTCAACAGAAATTGCATGACATGGTGTAAGCCTCACAGCTTAAGTTTTTTTTTGACTCAGGAGTACTACTATTGGATGTTGTTTAGTCCTTTCAATTGTGTCCACTCTTTATGACTCTATTTTGAGTTTTCTTGGCAAAGATTCTAGTTTAGTATGGCATTTCCTTCTCTAGCTCATTTTACAGATGAAGAAACTGAGCCAAACAGGGTCATAGTGACTTGCCCAGGTTCATACAGGTAGTAAGTGTCTAAGGTCAAATTTGAACTCAAGTCTTCTGACTCCAGACACACTATCCACTGTACCATCTAGCTTCCCCCAATTGAATGCAGTAGTAATTAAATTAACAGGTGATGGATTAGAGATGGCAGGGATCACTCTGAAATTTAAACTATCATTCTATAATTCAGCTCCATAATCTTGTGTGGAGTTCTAAAGAGACAGAGAAAAGTCAGTGGTTACTTTCTGCTAACTTCTCTTTCATGTTACATGATATACTCATTTCATTTCTGTCCCTGAAGGCTATGTTATGAGATTGGAATAATAATAATTATTAACATTTCTGTAATACTTTAAAGTTTGCAGAGCCTTGTATGCATATAGTATATAATTTTACCCTCACAACAATGTGCCAGGTAGGGGTTTTTAGTCTCCCTATTTTATACAGAGAAGGAAACTGAGAGTAAGAGAGGTCAATTAACTTGTCTAGGATCATGAAGCTGGTAAGAATCCTGAGAGGATTCAAATTCAGATCTTCATCTTACTCACTGACCCCCTAGCTGTCTTGATCCAAGTCACAGGGATTTAGAGCTGGTATCTGGAATTCTGGATGACAACCAGCACTCTAGACATTCTACTCTAGATCTCTAGTATCCTCCTATGCCATACTGCCTCCAGAGAGGAGTATTGAGTATTAAAATTCCCAAGTTCTACTTAGATGGGGGAAAGCAAACCACCAAAGTTTAGAGGTACCCAAAGTTTACCTGGATCTTTCTCAAGAGGGATGATTTTATGTATTCCAAGATTTCAGGAGATTTCAGGCAGGTTGCTCTAAGTTTCCCATTACCTAGATGGTCAGGACCTATGATTTCATCAGTGTAGGGAACTCCCAAAGATACCAATTCAGAGGGGGTAATTGTGGGGAGCTGCCTGGGGCACAGAGAAGGTAAGTAACTTGCCCATGTACCCAAAGTTTTAAAGACAGGAATTCATTCCAGGTCTTCCTGGCTATGTGTCTATTTGCATTAGCTAAGCAATTAGCAAACAAGCATGCAAACAAATCAACAAAGAGATGACCTCTTTGTTTCTTAGTTTACTGCATTTCTTCTTTTTTTTTGTTTTTTTTTTTGCAAGGCAAAGGGGGTTAAGTGACTTGCCCAAGGTCACACAGCTAGGTAATTAAGTGTCTGAACTGCATTTCTTTTGATCTTGGTTACAGTGCTTTTGTCTGTGCAAAAGCTTTTTAATTGAATGTAATAGAAATCATCTAGTTTGTTTTTAGTGATGTTCTTCTTCTGCTTCCCTTTCCATAGATCTGACAGGTAAACTAGTCCTTGATCTTCTAGTTTGCTTATAATATTGTTTTTTATGTCTAAATCCTGTATCCATTTGGATCTTATCTTGGTATAGGGTGTGAGATGACCTCTTTGGATGTTCTAAATCATGCTCTGTTAAGATGTCACTTAGCTCTTCTAAGTAGAAGATGAAATAAAGTTACATATTAATGATTGAAAATGACTTTGGACAAATCAATTTACCTTTTGTTGTCTCAATTTCTTCACCTATAAAATAAGGGAAAAGATCTCTAAAGGTTCTTCTGTTTCTAGAATCTATGGCCTGGGGGTGAGGGGTTAGAATTTATTAAAGTTTTAATGATTCTTTTGAGCTACACTTTTATTTTTTCCCAGAATAAAAGGAAATAGAAGGATATACCAAAAGTATTAGTTCTTTCCTAGCTTAAAACTGCACCAAGTCTTGCAAAACACTCTGTACACAGAGGAAACTACAGAGATAAATTCGTTAAAGTACATTTACATAACAACTATTCTAGTACTGGGGAGGGTTGCCAGGATCACTAGAGGACTAAACATCTTTGTCTCATTCTAATTGGTTAAATGAAATGGGAGTGCTTAGCTTGGAGAAGAAAAAAAAAACTAAGGGAAAATTGATGTACTGACTTCACATCTTTGAAAGATGGTCATAGAGAAGAGGGCCTAGGTTATTCTATTTGATATGAATAGATCCCATTCTACTTGGGTCTGGAAGGAAACACTGGAACCAATGAGTGGTAGTTGCAGTGAAGGCAGTTTTGGATTCAATAAAGGGGAAACTTCCTAACCATTTCAAAATGGAAAAGGTTGTTTCTAGCAGCCACAGCTTTTCCCCTCACAGTACTGTGCTTTCTTTAAAAACATAACAAAGGGGGTAAGTGATGCAGTAGATAGAGCACTGGCCCTGAAGTCAGGAGGACCTGAGTTCAAATCCAACCTCAGACACTTGATACTTACAAACTGTGTGACCCTGGGCAAATCACAAACTCTATTGCCTTGCAAATTCCAATACACCCTCCCCCCCCCGAAAAAAAAGTAAAAATAAAACCAAAAATAAGAAATATGGGGTGATACCATAGATAAATTAATGGACAAAAATACTCTATCAGATCTATGGAAAGGGGATAAATTTAGAATCAAACAAAAATAAAAGTACATTACAAAATGAAAAATGAATGATTTTGACTATATTAAAAAGGTTTTGCACTAAGAAAATCAATGCTGCCAAAATTAGAAGGAAAGCAGGAAGTTGGGAATCTTCACAGTTAGGAGTTCTGATATAGGTATCATTTCTAAAATATATAGAGAATTGCATCAAATTTATAAGGTTATAAGTCATTCCCCAAATGATATATGTCAAAGGATATGAATAGACAGTTTTGAAATGAAGAAATTAAAGCTATATATAATCATATGAAAAAAATGCTCCAAATCATTACTGATTAGAGAAATGCAAATTAAAACAACTCTGAGTATCACCTTACATCTATCATATTGGCCAAGATGAGAAAAAAGGAAAATGATCAATGTTGGAGAGGTTGTGGGAGGATTAGGACACTGTTGCATTGCTAGGTGTAGTTGTGAACAGATCCAACAATTCTGGAGAGCAAGATGGAACTATGTACAAAGAGCAATAAAACTGATTGTACCCTTTGACCCAGAAATTCCAATTCTAGGCCTATTTTTCAAAAGAAATTATAAAAAATAGGAAAAGTCCCACATGTTCCAAAATGTTCTTAGCAGCTCTTTTTTGTAGTGACAAAGAATTGGAAATTGAAGGCATACCCATCAATTGGGGAATGGCTAAACAAATTATGGTACATGAATGCTATGGAATACTATTGTTCTTTTTTAACTAATTTTTATTAAAGATATTATTTGAGTTTTACAATTCCCCCCCCATCTTGCTCCCCCCCCCCCCCCGCACAGAAAGCACTCTGTCAGTCTTTACTTTGTTTCCATGTTGTACCTTGATGCAAATTGGGTGTGGTGAGAGAGAAATCATATCCTTAAAGAAGAGAAGAGAAGTCTAAGAGATGACAAGATCAGACAATAAGATATCTGTTTTTTCCTAAATTAAAGGGAATAGTCCTTGAATTTTGTTCAAATTCCACAGCTCCTTATCTGGATACAGCTGGCACTCTCCTTTGCAGACAGCTCAAAATTGTTCCTGATTGTTGCACTGATGGAATGAGCAAGTCCTTCAAGGTTGATCACTCCCATGTTGCTGTTAGGATGTACAGTGTTTTTCTGGTTCTGCTCATCTCACTCAGCATGAGTTCATGCAAATCCCTCCAGGCTTCCCTGAATTCCCATCCCTCCTGGTTTCTAATAGAACATTAGTGTTCCATGACATACATATACCACAGTTTGCTAAGCCATTCTCCAGTTGAAGGACATTTACTGGATTTCCAATTCTTTGCCACCACAAACAAGGTTGCTATAAATATTTTGTACAAGTAATGTTTTTACCCTTTTTCATCATCTCTTCAGGGTATAGACCCAGTAGTGGTATTGCTGGGTCAAAGGGTATGCACGTTTTTGTTGCCCTTTGGGCATAGTTCCAAATAACTCTCAAGAAGGGTTGGATGAGTTCACAGCTCCACCAACAGTGTAAAAGTGTCCCAGATTTCCCACAACTCTTCCAACAATGATCATTATCCTTCCTGGTCATATTGGCCAATCTGAGAGGTGTGAGGTGGTACCTCTGAGAAGCTTTAAAAATTTGCATTTCTCTAATAATTAATGATTTAGAGCATTTTTTCATATGGCAATGGATTGCTTTGATCTCCTCATCTGTAAATTGCCTTTGCATATCCTTTGACCATTTGTAAATTGGGGAATGGTTTTATGTTTTAAAAATATGACTCAGTTCTCTGTATATTTTAGAAATGAGTCCTTTGTCAGAATCATTACTTGTAAAGATTGTTTCCCAATTTACTACATTTCTTTTGATCTTGCTTACATTGGTTTTATCTGTGCAAAAGCTTTTTAATTTAATGTAACCGAAATCATCTAATTGGTTTTTGGTGATGTTCTCCAACTCTTCTTTAGTTATAAACTGCTCCCCTTTCCATAGATCTGACAGGTAAACTAATCCTTGATCTTCTAATTTGCTTATAGTATTGTTTTTTTTTTTTATGTCTAAGTCCTGTAACCATTTGGATCTTATCTTGGTAAAGGGTTAGTGTTGGTCTAATCTAAGTTTCTTCCATACTAACTTCCAATTATCCCAGCAGTTTTTATTAAAGAGGGAGTTTTTATCCCACTGGCTGGACTCTTTGGGTTTATCAAACAGCAGATTACTGTAATCATCTCCTGCTTTTAGACCCAGTCTATTCCACTGGTCCACCACTCTATTTCTTAGCCAATACCAAACAGTTTTGATGACTGATGCTTTATAATATAATTTTAGATCAGGTAGGGCTAAGCCACCTTCTTTTACACTTTTTTCATTAAGCTCCTGGCAATTCTTGACTTTTTATTTCTCCATATGAATTTACTTACAATTTTTTCTAGCTCATTAAAGTAATTTTTTGGAATTTTGATTGGTAGGGCACTAAACAGATAGTTTAGTTTTGGTAGAATTGTCATTTTTATTATATTAGCTCTACCTATCCATAAGCAGTTGATATTTGCCCAGTTATTTAAATCTGATTTAATTTGTGTGAGAAGTGTTTTATAATTGTTTTCAAAAAGATTCTGAGTCTGTCTTGGCAAATAGACTCCCAAGTATTTTATATTGTCTGAGTTTACTTTGAATGGGATTTCTCTTTCTAGCTCTTCCTGCTGTATCTTGCTAGACATATAAAGAAAAGTTGAGGATTTATGAGGGTTTTTTAATAACCTGCACCTTTGCTAAAATTGCTAATTGTTTCCAGTAGTTTTTTTTGGATGATTTCTTGGGATACTCTAGGTAGACAATCATGCCATCTGCAAAGAGTGAAAGTTTTGTCTCTTCCTTCCCAATTCTAATTCCTTCAATTTCTTTTTCTTCTCTAATTGCTGATGCTAACATTTCTAATATAATATTGAATAGTAGTGGTGATAATGGGCACCCTTGTTTCACCCTTAATTTTATTGGGAATGCCTCTAGCCTTTCCCCATTGGATATAATGCTTGTTGATGGTTTCAGATAGATACTACTAATTATTTTAAGGAACAGTCCATTTATTCCTACACTCTCTAGTGTTTTCAATAGGAATGGATGCTGTATTTTGTCAAAAGCTTTTTCAGCATCTATTGATATGATCATATGATTTCTGATGGGTTTGTTGTTGATATAATTGAGTATACTAACAGTTTTCTTAATATTGAACCAACCCTGCATTCCTGGAATAAATCCTACTTATCATAATGGATTATCCTAGTGATAACTTGTTGTAATCATTTTGCTAAGATTTTATTTAGGATTTTTGCATCTATATTCATCAGGAAAATAGGTCTATAATTTTCTTTCTCTGTTTTAACTCTGCCTGGTTTAGGTAACAGCACCATAATGGTTTCATATAAAGAGTTAGGCAGAGTTCCATCTTTCCCTATTTTTACCAAGAGCTTATGTAGAATTGGAACCAATTGTTCCTTAAATGTTTGGTAGAATTCACGTCTGATTCCATCAGGCCCTGCAGATTTTTTTTTAGGGAGTTCAATAATTGTTTGTTGAATTTCTTTTTCTGAGATAGGGTTGTTTAGGTATTTATCTCCTCTTCATTTAACCTGGGCAACTTATATTTTTGTAGATAGTCATCCATTTCACTTAGATTATCAAATTTATTGGCATAGAGTTTAGCAAAATAATTTTGAATTATTGCTTTAATTTCCTCCTTGTTGGTGGTGAGTTCACCCTTTTCATTTATGATACTAGCAATTTGGTTTTCTTCTTTCTTTTTTTAATCAAATTGACCAGAGGTTTATGAATTTTATTGGTTTTTTTCATAGTACCAACTTTTGGTTTTATTTATTAATTCAAGTTTTTTTACTTTCGATTTTATTAATTTCTCCTTCAATTTTTAGAATTTCTAATTTAGTATTTAATTGGGAATACTATTGTTCTATTAGAAACTAGAGAAGCATGGAATGAGTTACAGGATCTAATGCTGAGTGAAGGGAGCAGAGCCAAGAGAACACTGTACACATTAACAACAATATTGTAAAATGATCAATCTCCATGGAAGCAGTTCCTCTTAGAAGTTCAGAGAGCTGGGACAACTGTTTTAGACCAGCTATGGACAATGTTATCCCCATCCAGAGGAAGAAAAACAAAACAAAAAATCCAACCCTTCAGAACCTGATGAACATTATAAAAATGTTCTCTTATGCATCTCTTTCCCTTAATCCTAATTCCTCATACCAAAAGTGACTAATCTGTAAAAATGTTTATCAAAAAATAGTATGTATGATGCTAACCTAACTGTTCACTGCTGGAGGGAGGAAGGGTGGGAAGGGAGGGTAGAAGGAAATTTTGAAACTTAAAAATATACATATGCATATGGATGAAAAAATAAATAATAATAATAATACTAAATAAAAGGGCAACTAGGTGGCATAAAGGTTAGAGCACTGGCCCTGGAGTCAGGAGGACTTGAGTCCTCCTTAGATGTCTAATAATTACCTAGTTATGTGACCTTGGGCAAGTACCTTAACCCCATTGCCTTGCAAAAAAACAAAAATAAAAAATAACAACAAAAAACGAGAAATGGGGGGGAAGGAAGGGAGGAGATTTTTTTCTTCAAGGTTTATGAAACATAAGACCCTTTCCTTGCTTCTATGACTCAAATCCTCAGAGCAACTTTGCTTAACTACGTGTGTTCATCTTTGAAAGGGAAAGTTCCTTCTCATTCTCTGACAAACTGGGCACACAAGAACCACCTGAGAGCAATATTAATGATCATTAGGATTTATGTAACATGGTAAGAGGTACAACTCCCTATGTGAAATAGTGCTTTGTGGGTCACCAAACTCATAGGTAATTTATCGGTCAGTCCTCAGTCAACTAGTTATTTCGTTCCCAAATTTATACTTAACTTCCTGGACTGTAGGGCAATCCAGAAATATTTCTATATATTTTTCATTAATCAATACAATTTAAATAATTCTCTCAGTCATCTAAGCTCAGAATCTTCACTCCAGTTCATCAATATTGTTTACTTAATAAAATGAAGAAATAATTTTCCCCACAAGTAATTATGCCTTTCTCTATAAGTTCCTTAATGATCAATTGTTAAATAAAAAATAAATATTAAAGTTATTGAATATACCATTTATTAACAATAAAATCAATAATAATAAAAGCACAAATAATTATTTACAATATTTAAGCTTTGAGAAAGTTCACAATTAGCTACCTCAAACCTACAATGTAACTGCAAATGATTTCTTTTCATTTCTGAGAACATCCTCCTATGCCATTTAATTATTCCTAGTTTCTCTGTTCTTAAAGATACAGTAACAATTTTGTGGCCTCTGTAGAAGAGGTTCTTTGAAACAGGGGTTCCATATTCATTTTAGATAGCATGTACAGTGAAAGTAAAACAATTAGAGAAATCAAAACCTCTCTCCTCCTTTGACTGTCTCCAGAAACAGAACAAGGCATAATAGGAAATTAAAGTATTCTTTTCTTGCAGCAGGAGAATCTTCTCCCTGGGTTAAAAACATAAGGGCAGGAAGGAGTTATTAGTTGGACTGAGGAACAAATCTCTGGCTGCAGGCACTTAGCTCACATTTTGCCTCATTCTCTCAAAAACAAAAGGCTCTGATATCTCCACTGTAGTTGTATTAACATAGTTCATATTCGTTCATGTTTAAAATGGTGCTCTCCTTTCATCTTCTTTCTTTTTCACAAAGTCCATTCAAGTCCCAAGTCAAAACATACTCATGGAATTTAGGGAAAACCGAGTACGCCCTTTTGGTCAGGCAATAAATTTCTGTCTCCTCCCTCTATCTCCTGAGTCACCACAGACTAGCAGCACCAAAAACATGTAGCCTAAATTTACCTCCTATTATTCCTAATTCTGCTTCCAGGGTTCAGAACAAGTCTAGCCTCTTCCTGAAATGACAATTTCCCAGAAACTTGAAAACAGCTGGATTACTCTTATTATAATCCTCCCTGACTGCTGAAAGGAACTGGAAGAAAACATGAAACTATACTAACTGGGCACACTACACATATTCGTTATCTATTCTTCCCTGGGTCCTCACTGCAGCAAGGCAAACATTCTACTCTTCCCTAATTGATCTAATATCTTACACTGTACAACAGTTGTAGAGAGTTTTATATCTTCTCAAATATTCCACAGGACTCTTTCCCTTGACCTTGACACAGAGGTGGTTGACTCATATTTTGCTGAAAAAGTTGAGTCCATGTCCCTTCCAAGTCACCTCCTCCTAATTACACATCACTTAAACATCTCCCTCCACTCTAATTTCAGGTGAAGAGATGGCTCATTTCCTTGTTAAGACTCAGTATTTGGGAGGCTCTGAAAGAAAGTATGGGAGAGAAGACATATTAGACTAACTACCAAACTGAAGATCTATAGAGCTGTTGTGTTGACCTCATTGCTGTATGCCTGTGAAACCTCGACAGTCTACCAGTGCCATGTCAGAAAACTGAATTGCATTCATTTAAATTGTCTTAGGAAGATTCTGAAGATCACCTGGCAGGAGAAGATACCAGACTGAAGTCCTTTATAGCATTCAAACATTACCACAGAGAGTGCAACTATGATGGGTTGGTCACATTGTTAGATTGCCAAATGTATTCTTGCCAAAAAGGCCATTTTATGGAGAACTCACTTTGAATAAGTGCTCACAAGGTATTCAGAAGAAGCAATACCAGCACACACTGAAGATCTCTCTTAAGAACATTAGATTTGATTGTTCAACATGGGAGACACTGGCACAGGATTGCCTAGCATGGTGTGCCCTCATCAGAGAAGGTGCTGTGCACTATGAGCAAAGCAGAATTGAAGAAACTTAAAGGAAACATAAGATGCACAACTTTAGAGTATCACCCTAGGTGGTCGCATGGACTATTTATGGCCAAGTTGTGGTAAAGCATTCCAAGCTCCTATTGGTCTGATCAATCACAGTGGGACACACACACTATAATTTGTCTCAAACACAGTGATGTCATTTTGGTCTTCTTCAGTAATGAAAGACAAAAGCACTCTTCCAGTATTCTTCCAGTAAATCACTCCAGTATTCAAGAAAATAAAGTCTTGGATAATTGGACTTGACTGAGCAATAACATGTCAAAGATATCGGATTGGTATGCCATTTTCTCCTCCAGCTCATTTTTTAGATGAGCAAAGTGAGGCAGAGTTAAATGATGTGCCCAGGGTCACACAACTAGTTAGTATCTGAGGTTGAATTTGAATTAAGGTCTTCTGCTCTTATCCATTGCACCATTTCACTGTCTACCTTGCTAAGATACATTCCTCTAATTTCATTCTTAGTCTCATCCATTCTCAACTTCTCCAGAAAACTGTCTCCACCATTATCCCTTTCCTCTCATCTTTAATTTCTGTCTACCAATTCCTTCCCAACAGACTACAAACATGCCCACATCTCTTCCACTCTTTTTTTGCCAAGGCAATGTGGTTAAGTGGCTTGCCCAAGGTCACACAGCTAGGTAATTATCAAGTTTCTGAACCTGGACTTGAATTCAGGTCCTCCTGACTCCAGGGCCAGTGCTCTATCCACTGCACCACCTAGCTGTCCCATCTCTCCCACTCTTAAAACAAAAACCTTTTTCACTTGTTCCAATCAGCCTTCCTAGCTCTCATTCCATCTCTCTAATCATGACTAACCTCCTTGAGAAAACATCCCACAATCAGTGACTTCACTTTTTCTCCTCTAATTTTATTATAAACCTTCTTCAAGCTATTCTCTGACCCCATCATTCAAATGATACTGCTGAAACAACCCTCAGACACTTGATACCTATTAGCTGTGTGACATTGAGCCCCATTGCCATGCAAAAACCAACTGAACTAACAAAAAAAATGATACTGCCCACTCTAAGGTCATCAATGAGTTCCTAAATGCCAAATCTAACAGACTTTTCTCAAATATGATCTTTGACTTTTTAAAATGAATAAATCACCTCCTTTTGGATATTTGTGGCTCTCTATGATTTTATGATACTCCTCTCTCCTGGTTTTCATTCTAGCCATCTGACAACTCCTTCTAATTTCTATTGTTGGTTCTTCATCCATGTCATGCCTAATAACCAGGTTCTGTCCTGTGTACCCTTCTCTTTTCCTTCTACATTACCTTACTTGAGGATCTCATCAATTCTCATGGGTTCAATGATCATTTCCTTGCAAATTATTCCCACATTTCCAATTGCTTCTTGGACATCTAGAATGAGGTATCCTCTAAGAACCTCAGTTCAACATATCCAAATAGAACTAATCTTCTTTACAGCCAAATTCCAATTCTGAACTTTTCTATTAATGTCAAGAGTACTACCAGCTTCCTAGCTGTCCATGCTCACATCTTCATTTCATCCTCAACTTTTCACTCTAATTCACCTCATATATACTTTGTCAAATCTTATTCTATTTCACATCTCTCTTATATTCTCCTTTCTCTCCATTCTTACAGTCAAAATCCTAGCACAAGTCCTCACAACCTCTTGCCTTCTATCTCATTTCCTAGCTTCAAATCTTTCTGCACTCCAATCTATCCTCCATTTAGTTGCCACAGTAATTTTTCTAAAGTGTGAATGTTACTATGTCATCCCATTGCTCCATGCACTACTGTAGCTCCCTCTTAACTCCAGGGTCACTTAAAGTCCTTCACAGACTATCTATCCCCTTCCTATCTTCCAGTCTTCATTATACTTTATTCTCTTTTATATACTCCACAGTATACTCTACTCTGGCCTACAGGCAAGTCCTCTAACACCAAGGTTCTCAATGTTTTGGTTTCAGGACCCCTATACTATCTTAAAAATTATGAAGGACACACTGAAGGGCTTTTTTATATGAGTAATATCTATCAATATTTATCATTTTAGAAATTAAAATGTCACCATTTTATGAAAATAAAGAAAGGCCAATAAAAAGGGGGGACATGGAGAAATTCTTAGAAGAAACAGATTCTAACCCAAAGAGATCTAGCACTTCTGAATTGGTCTCCAGCCCAGAAAGACTTCCTGGAAGAAATCAGGAAGGACTTTAAAAATCAATTGGGAAAATTGGGAAAAGAAACTCAAGAGAAAATTGACACATTGCAAGAGAAAATTAACATCTTGCAACAAGAAATCCTTGGAAAATACAGTTGGTAAAATACAAAAAGAAAATAATTCTCTCAAAACTACACTTGGGTAAATGTAAAACTCCTTCAAAAATAGAATTGACCAATTGGAAAAGGAGTTGCAAAAGGTAAATGAAGAAAATTCTTCTCTTAAAAAAAAGAATGGAATCTGTGGAAAATAATGACTTCATGAGATAACAAGATTCCATTAAACAAAAACAAAAGACTGAGAAAATAGAAGAGGATGCAAAATACCTCATCAGCAAAACCACTGACCTCAAGAATAGATCAAGAAAGGACAACATCAGAATTATAAGTCTTCCTGAAAACATTGAAGAGAAAAAAAGCCTGGATTTAATATTACATGATTTAGTGATGGAAAACTGCCCTGTCATTATGGAACCAGAGGGCAAAATAATTATTGAAAGAATATATCGAAAGGGTGGCTACATGGTGCAGTGGATAGAGCACTGGCCCAGGAGTCAGGAGTACCTGAGTTCAAATCTGGCCTCAGACACTTAATAATTACCTAGCCATTTGCCTTGTAAAATCCTAAAAAAAAAAAAAAAGAAAAAAGAATACATCAATCTATCCATTCCCTCCAGAAAGAGATCCTAAAATGAAAATACCAAAGAATGTTGTGGCCAAATCCCAGAACTATCAGATAAAAGAGAAAATCCTGCAAGCAGCCAGAAAGAAATAATTTAAATACCAAGGAGTCACAGTATTACGCAGGACCTGACTGCATCAACATTAAGAGATCGAAGAGCCTGGAATAAAATATTCTGAAGAGCAAGGGAACTTGGAATGCAGCCAAGAATCCACTATCCCATGAAACTGAACCTTCTCTTCCAAGGGAAAAGATGGACATTTAATGAAATGGGAGACTTCCAATATTTCTTGATGAAAAGACCAGAGTTAAATAGAAAAGTTGGACACCAAACAGGAGGTTCAAGAGACATATGAAAAGATTTTTTTAAAAAATGTGTAAAGAAAAAAAAATTGCTGTCCAATAAGATGAAACTGGCTATATTCCCACCTGGGAAAAAGATTCTCATAACTCTTGAGAATTGTAAATCTATTAGAGAGAATATACTTAGTCAGAAGTGATAGACACTCATGACTTTTCTGTGACTCAGATAGAATGATTTAGGATTTCATTAGGGTTTTTTTGCAAGGCAAATGGGGTTAAGCTACTTGCCCAAGGTCACACAGCTAGGTAATTATTAAGTGTCTGAGGCCAGATTTAAAACCAGGTACTCCTGACTCCAGGGTTGGTGCTCTATCCACTGTGCCACCTAGCCATCTTCAGATAGAATGATTTAAAAACAATACCTCCTTAAAAGGGGGACAGTAAGGGGATTGGAGGAAGGAGGAGACTGAATTAGGTAAATTGTATTACATTAAGAGGTACAAAAGACCCATTGCAATAGAGGGGAAGAAGGGAGGAGATGAGAAACACCTGAATCTTCCTCTCATCAGACTTGGCTTAAAGTCAACTTATACACACTCAGTTCAGCTAAGAAACTTATCTTACCTTAAAAAGGGAAAAGGGGAGGGGGAGAAAAAGGGTAACATGGAAGGAAAGGAAGAAGGGGAAAAGAGAAAGGGGAAAGAAAGGGGAGGGGGTTGATATAGGAGTGCAAACACACTGAAGGTGGTGTTTTTCAGAAACAAAATACTGAGGAATATGGATAAAGTAAAAAAGGGGGGAAAATACAAACAGTGGGAAGATAAGATGGAGGGCATAAAAGTTAGTAATTATAACTTTGAATGTGAATGGAATGAACTATTCCTTAAAATGTAAGCAAACAGCAGAGTGAATTAAAGACCAGAATCCTACAAAATGCTGCTTACAAGAAACCCATTTGAAGCAAAGAGATACATTAGAGTAAAGGTAAACGATTGGAGAAAAATATATTTTGCATCAGCTGAAGTGAAAAAAGCAGGGGTAGCAATCCTTATCTCAGACAAAGCAGCTGCAAAAATAGATAGCATTACCTCCTAAAGGGTACCATAGACAATAAAGTAATTTCAATACTAAATATGTATGCACCCAGTGGTACAGCATCCAAATTCTTAGAGGATAAGTTGAAAGAATTACAGGAAGACATAGACAGCAAAACTCTACTAGTGGGAGACCTCAATCTCCTGCTCTCAGATTCAAATAAATCTAATCATAAAATAAACAAGAAGGAAGTTAAGGAGGTAACTAGATTATTAGAAAACCTAGATATCATAGATTTTTGGAGGAAATTGAATGGGGATAGAAATATACTTTTTTTCTGCAGTACATGGCACACAAAAATTGACCATGTACTAGGGCATAAAAACATAATGATCAACTGCAGAAAGGCAGAAATAGTGAATACATCTTTCTCAGATCATAATGCAATAAAATCATATGCAATATTGGGCTAGGGAGATATAGAACCAAAAAAGAATTAATTATTTCATCCTAGATGACAATAATGAAAGAACATGCCAAAACCTATGGGATTCACTCATGGCAGCTGTCAGAGAATATATTATATCTTTAAATGTTTACATGAATAAATTAGAGAAAGAGGAAATCAATGAACTAAATATGCAACTGAAAAAATTAGGGAAAGAACAAATAAAAAACTCCAATTAAATATCAAATTAGAAATTCTGAAAATTAAAGGAGAAATTAATAAAATCAAAAGCAAGAAAACTATTGAACTAATAAATAAAACCAAGAGTTGGTTTTATGAAAAAAAACAATGAAATTGATAATCCTCTAGTCAATTTGATTTAAAAAAAAGAAGGAAACCAAATTGCTAGTATTGTAAATGAAAAAGGTGAACTCACCACCAATGAGGAGGAAATTAAAGTATAATTTAGAATTATTTTGTCCAACTCTATGCCAAGAAATTTGTCAATCTAAGTGAAATGGTTGAATATTTGCAAAAACATAAGTTGCCCAGGTTAAATGAAGAGGAAATTAAATACCTAAATAACCCTATCTCAGAAAAAGAAATTCAACAAGCCATTATTGAACTCCCTAAGAAAAAATCTCCAAGACTGGATGGATTCACAAGTGAATTGTATCAAACAGTTAAGGAACAATTTGTTCCAATTCTCTTTGGAAAAATAGGTAAAGACAGAACTCTACCTAACTTTCTATGATGCCAATATGATGCTGATACCTAAACCAGAAAGAGTTATATCAGAGAAAGAAAATTATAGACCTATCTCCCTAATGGATATAGATGCAAAAAATCTTAAATAAAATCTTAGCAAAACAATTACAACAAGTTATTAATAGGATAATACATTATGATCAAGTAGGATTTATTCCAGGAATGCAGGGTTGGTTCAATACTAGGAAAACAATATAATTAATTATATCAATAACCTACCTATCAGAAATTATATGCTCATATCAATAGATGCTGAAAAAGCTTTCGATAAAATACAATACAGCACCCATTCCTACTAAAAACACTAAAGAGTGTAGGAATAAATGGATTGTTCCTTAGAATAATAAGTAGTGTCTATCTGAAACCATCAAAAAGCATCATAAGCAATGGGGATAGGATACAGGCATTCCCACTAAGATCAGGGTGAAACAAGGATGCCCATTATCACCACTACTATTCAATGTTGTATTAGAAATGTTAGCTTCAGCAATTAGAGAAGAAAAAGAAATTTAAGGAATTCGAATTGGTAAGGAAGAGATGAAACTATCACTCTTTGCAGATGACATATACCTTTTAGAATGCCCAAAAATTATCTAAAAAAACTATTAGAAATAATTAGCAACTTCAGCAAAGTTTCAGGATACAAAATAAACCCTCATAAATTCTCAAAATTTCTATATATGACTAGCAAGATACAGCAGAAAGAGCTTGAAAGAGGGAATCCCATTCAAAGTAACCTCAGACAATATAAAATACCTGGGAGTCTACTTTTTGAAAAACTTTTTTGAAAAACTTTTTGAAAACAATTACAAAACACTTCTCACACAAATAAAATCAGATTTAAATAACTGGGCAAACATCAACTGCTCACAGATAGGTCAAGCTGATATAATAAAAAATGGCAATTCTACCAAAATTAAACTACCTGTTTAGTGCCCTACAAATCAAAAGTCCAAAAAATTACTTTAATGAGTTAGAAAAAATTATAAATAAATTGATATGGAGAAAAAAAGTCAAGAATTTCTAGGGATTCAATGAAAAAAGTGCAAAAGAAGGTGGCTAACCTTTCCAGATCTAAAATTATATTATAACGTATCAGTCATCAAAACTGACTGGTTTTGGCTAAGAAATAGAATGGTGGATCAGTGGAATAGACTAGGTGCAATAGCAGGAAATGATTATAGTAAACTGCTATTTGAGAAACCCCAAAGAGTCCAGCTATTGGGATAAAAACTCTCTCTTCGATAAAAACTGTTAATTGGAGGTTAGTATGGAAGAAACTTGGATTAGACCAACACCTCACACCCTATACCAAGATAAGGTCAAAATGGATACAGGATTTAGAGAAAAAAGCAATATTATAAGCAAACTAGAAGATCAAGGAATAGTTTATCTGTCAGATCTATGAAAAGGGAAGCAGTTTATGACTAAGGAAGAGATGGAGAACATCATTAAAAACAAACTAGATAATTTTGATTACATCAAATAAAAAAGCTTTTGCACAGACAAAACCACTGTAACCAAGATCAAAAGAAATGTAGTAAATTGATAAATAATTTTTACAACTAGTATTTCTGGCAAAGGACTCATTTCTAAAATTACAGAGAATGAGTCAAATTTTTAAAAAAAGTCATTCTCCAATTGACAAATGGATGAAAAATCAAAGCAATTCATAGTCATATGAACAATTGCTCTAAATCATTGCAAATTAAAGCATCTCTGAGGTACCACCTCACATCCTCTCATACTAGCCATTATGATCTGAAAGGACAATGATCAATGTTGGAAGGGATGTGGGAAATCTGGGACACTGATGCGTTGTTGGTTGAACTGTGCATTCATTCAACCTTTCTGGAGAGCAATTTGGAATTGTGCCCAAAGGGCAACAAAAAGGTGCATACCCTTTGATCTAGCAATGCCACTACTGGGTCCATACCCTGAAGAGATGATGAAAAAAGGGTAAAAACATCACTTGTACAAAAATATTCATAGCAGCCCTGTTTGTGGTAGCAAAAAATTAGAAATTAAGTGAATGTCCTTAAATTGGGGAATGGCTTAACAAACTGTGGTATATATATATATATATATATATATATATATATATATATATATATATATACATATATATATATATGTGTGTGTGTGTGTGTGTGTGTATATATATATACACACATATATATATATATACATACATACATATGTCATGGAACACTATTGTTCTATTATAATCAAGTAAGGATGGGAATTCAGGGAAGTCTGGAAGGACTTAAATGAACTGATACTGAATGAGATGAGTAGAACCAGAAAAAACACTGTACACCCTAACAGCAACATGGAGGTAATGATCAACCTTAATGGAGTTGCTCATTCCATCAATGCAACAATCTGGCAATTTGGGGATACCTGCAATGGAGAACACCATCTGTATTCAGAGAAAGAACTGTGGAGTTTGAACAAAGACCAAAGATTATTACTTTTAATTTAAAAAGAAAAAGACCATTATCTTATTGTGTAATTTTGCTATCTCTTATACTTCATTTTTTTTCTTTAAGGTTGTGATTTCTCTCTTATCACATTCAACTTAGATCAATATATACCATGGAAACAATTTAAAGACTAACAGATAGCCTTTTGTGGGGGGTGGGAGGAGGGAAGCAAGATTAGGGGGAAAATTGTAAAATTCAAAACAAATAAAATCTTTCAAATAAAATATTTTTGCTTGGTAGGTGATTCTTGGTTCTAATCCTAAACCCTTTGCCTTCCATTATACCATTTTCTAAGCCCTCTGGTTATTTAATGTGGAAGCTGACAAATTTTGTGTAGTTCTGATTGTAATTCCACAGTATTTCAATTATTTCTTTTTGGCTACTTGTAATACTTTTCCTTGTTCTGTGAGCTCTGGAATTTGGTTGTGATGTTCCTGTGAGTTTTCATTTAGAGAAACTCTTTCAGGCAGTGTTAAGTGGGTTCTTTCAATTTTTTTTTTATTTTGCTCTCTCATTTTAATACATCAGGGTAGTTTTCTCTGATAATTTCTTGAAAGATCTTGTCTGTTTTTTTATAATCATGGCTTTCAGGCAGTCCAATAATTCTTATGTTATATCTTCTGGATTTATTTTCTAGGTCAATTGCTTTGCCAATGAGAAGTTTCACTTTTTATTGATTTTTTTACTTCTTTCTTTTTGCTATATTCTATCTTTATATCTCATAGAGTCATTAGTTTCAGCTTGCTCAATTCTAATTTTTAAGAAATGGTTTTCTTTAGTGAGCTATTGTACTTCCTTTTCCATTTGACCAATTCTATTTTTTAGGTCATTATTTTCCTCAGCAAATTTTTGTATATCTCTTCCCATGAGATTTTTCTCTTTTTTTAATTATTCTCTTACATTACTCTTATTTCTTTGGCCATTTTTTCTTCTTCTCTAATTTACTTTTTAAAATTCTTTTTTTTAAGTTATTCTAGGAATTCTTTTTTTGGGTCTGAGACAAATCACATTTTTCTTTCAGCCATTTTGATACTATTCTAAGTTTATTCCTCGATCCTCTTTTTTTTTTTGTTTATTTATTTGTTGCTCATTTTTCTATTTTTTTTGACTTAATGTTTTTATGTGAGTGATTTTGTCCCAAGTTTTTTCCTGCCTGTGACTCTGTATCTTTCTACTGGCTTACACTGGGCTTTAGTGTTTAGCTGCTTACTTTCTCTGGAAGGGTAGGCTTTCCTACAGGTTTGTACTGGGGTGGGGGGAGGAGCCCTCCCTCTTGGCCTTGCCTGGGTACAAGGATTTAGTGCTGGCCTATTTCCAGGTATGGGGTCTTGCTATGGTAACAGAATTTTTCTAGTGACAGACCCTGGAAGAGGGATCTTGTTGCTGGTAGTCCCTAAGGGCAGGATCAAAATTGTTGACCAGTTCTGGGGAGGATCTTCACTATTGGTCAGCAATAGTCAAGCCTCCCTGATGGTCTGTGCTAGCGATGGGGTCCATAGAGTTGGGCCTTGCTGTGTTGCACAGAATGCTCACCTGGCTTGGGTGTTGGTAGTTTGCTGGAGGGCAGGGCCTCAGTGGTGGATTCTACCATCTTGGCGCCAGAAGTTGCAACTTATCTTACAAAGAGCAATTTGCTCAGGTTGAATAATAATTGATATTGGTCATGTTAATATGTAAAACTTGTTTCATTGATTTTGTTTGGTGTACATTCTAGGAGAAAGATGAAAGAAAAAATATAGTCTCAGTTATGTGGCAGATGGTAACAAATATGTGATCCTTAGCTCCATTGATAATAGTGTGGGGAAAGAATCAAGTGTGTGCTTTGACAAGGGTGAGAAAGGGTAGTGTCAGAATCTCACAGATGTCTAAGGATAATACCTTACAAAAGTCAGGATGTCTGGTCATTGTGGAAACTGAAAATATGCCAGTCTGTTCTACAGGAAGCTGAAGGATAGACAAAAGGAAAAGTAATTAGAAAGGAATTTGACTAATTTCTGAGCTAAATGAAGCCCCTCACCAGACCTAAAGTTGCCTTTCTGAGAGGGAAAGGGGGGGAAGGGGTGTAAAAGTTGTGAACTAGCTCAGACTGCTTAGTGAGGGGAGGATGTTTCCTAAGATTGTACCCCTTATGATGAGGACCTATCAGCACTCAGAGGGGAAGAGCAGGGGTCTTCTGCTATATAAACTTGTATGTTATGAGGATTCAGGATTTCTCTCACTGAGGGGTGCCCCATGTCTTGCAAAAGATTGGTAAATGAATTAATTCTTCCCACTCCAATAAGGATCTTCTTTCTTTTTCTATTTAGAGCCAATTTCTTCTTCCCACAAATCAGTGTAGTAGCAGGAAAGTTTGGAGTGGTTCTGGGCTGCTCAAACTATTTCTTCAGTTCTGCTGAGGGAGGAGAATATGCTGGCCTGTTTATAAAAATAGTATTTAGAATACATCTCTCCATTTTATTCCTTGCTTTGCATTTATATAACCAGAGGGTTTTCAAATAAATTTATCTTTTTTCCATCTTTTTTGTTACACCTTTCAAATATTTTGTGTAATTTTAACAAATACATGGAAGAAATATTAGAGAAGGGCATTCAAAGTAACATCTGGCTCTTCCATATGAAATGTTTTTGTTGTGTTTTATTTCTTTTAGCTACCAAGCAATATACATAGTGGTGGGCAGTGAGGTGACATAGTTAAGAGAGTAGAGAATGGCCTGAAGTCCTATAGGAACATCTGAGTTTATATCCTTCCTCAGATTCTTACTAACTGTGTGGCTCTAGACAAGACATTTAACTTCACTTGCCTCAGTTTTCTCATCTGTAAAATGAGGAAAATAACAACACTTACCTCCCAGTATAAGAATTAAATGAGATTTTTATAAACACTTTAAAGTGCTTATGTAAATACTAGTTATTAGTGATAGTGATCTTGCCTTCGGTCATGCCTATTTCTTCAAAAAATTTCAATGGCTTTCCCCTCTGGGTCCTTTGGGTACTTTTGGAGTCTCAAATGTGAATGGAGAGGGCAAAGGAAAAATACACTTATTATGGGGCTTAAACAGAAATAATACTTTGATAGGATCATAGAACTATGAACCTTGGAGGTTATCTAGTCCCACTTCCTCATTTTACAATGAGGTCCACCCAAGTTAAGCGACTTGCTTTGTTCGTCAAGTCCAACTCTTCATGATCTCATTTGGGATTTTCTTGGTAAAGATAATGGTTTGCTATTTCCTTCCCTGGCTCACTTTACAGGTAAGGAAACTGAGGCAAAAAGGGTTAAGTGACTTGCCCAAGGACACACAGCTAATTCATGAAGACAGATTTGAACTCAGAAAGATGAGACCTGACACTTTGTCACTATGCCACCTAGCTACCTAGTTGACTTTCTTCTAGGCACACAAGTATTAAGTGTCAGATACAGGACTTGAAACCAGGTTTTAAAAAATCAGAGCCAGTGCTCTTTCTGTTGTTAGAAAGCCTATGAAGACATATCAGAAATGAGCAATTGAAGTGATGGAATTTTCTTTTCTGAAGTTATTTAAATAAGTCATTTTCTTGATGGCTTTTTTTCTCTCTATATAGCGAGATAATCCTTTTAGGAGGAACTAGATAAACATCCCTCAGAACCATTAATTTTTTTTAACATTATCCTTTATTTCATGGAACCAAATGGTTTCATTTTCATAGTAACAGGTTTCATTATGAACTATAACCTATTTTAATAAGACTAAATTCTGGGGGCAATTTTTGGGGGGGTTTCCGGTATATATGACTGATTGCTACCATGAGCCAAAATTTCCTCTCTGTTTGATTTGACCTAATTATCCTCTGCAAAAATTGTTCCTCTTAATCTCAGAACTCCATTGGGGAAGTTGGGTCTCATTCTATTCGGGGAAGAAAAACAAACATTCAAGTTGAAGAATTTCTCACCTGGAAGTGAGATCCTATTCAGGTAGGTCTTGGATCTTCCTAGAGCAGTTAATCCCTAAATATCACTCAGAACAATTCCCCTTCCATGTGTCAATATAATGTTTGGACATAACTGTGGGATGAGTAAGTACATTTTCTGAGAAGATTGTGCTTTAGAAATAATTCATATATAGAAGACACCTGCAAACTATTATTTTTTTGTTATGGGGAATTCCATAAAGGGGAATAACATAGCATATATCTTTGCTGAGAAATATATTTGTGTTCTATAAAAGCCAGGGGAAAATGTACCCAATTGCCCTATATCTCTTACATCAGAATAAATATGGACAAAATAAAATTGTCTGCAAAAGGAGAATGCCTGAATTTCTTCAGCCAATCCAGATACACATTTTGTATAGTTCTATAGCGTCTGTCACTCCATTTCATCCTGATAGCTTCATGAACATCTGCCACCCAGTGAATGCCTCTGATTGATTAACTGAATAAAGATTTCTAGGCTTTATTTCTACCTAGTTCATATCTCTGTTTGATGATAGACTGACTGGAGGTGTTCTCTTCAACAATTGGGGGTATGGAGATTGAAGAATCAAATCAATAGATTAATATGGCCTTTCAGAGGAAAATGAAATGCTACAAAGACAAATGAGGAGGAAAACATTTTCAACTGGGGAGATCAGGAAAATCTTCCTAGGAGACAGTGGCATTTCAACTAGGGTTTTAAAAAGAGGTAGAAAGGAAAAGTGAAGAGAAGGTATTTTAGGGGTATGCAAGTGCCTAAAGGCAGAAAAAGAAAGAATAATGAATAATTCACAGTTTGGATAGAAATATTTATCTGGGGAGCTGATGAAAGGTCAGTAAATGATAGAATGTTAACAGAAAATGAATTTATTTTCTCAGTCATTAGAAATAATTTTTTCATTACTGGTTTGATCAAAATTCACAAATTTCACAAATTTCATCAAAATTCACAAAAATTCACAAAGAACCTAAACCCTGCACTGATTAGAGGATGTTAGGATCCATATTTGGTAAGGAATAGAGATGCCAGTGGTCACAACTGTTCTGTCTGTGTGAAATGACAGAGCATTCATTGCAGAAATGGCTAGTAACTCACAAGACGTACACTGTTTAACCCACCTACTTCCTTAGTGGCATTCCCCAAAAGCAACTACCTCAGAAAATGCTTTCATTTTTTGGAAAGAAAATACAAACAATACTCCTTAAGACTACAGAAAAGTTTTCTGAATTACTTTCTATTTAGTGAGGACAATAT